>NW_025201668.1:0-7260 GCF_004010195.1 Chiloscyllium plagiosum
CTTCTCAATAACCACATCAAACTGGGTGGCAACATTTTGGATCTGTGGACATGAAACCCAAGATCCCTCTATTCCTCCACACTGCCAAGTATCCTGCCTTTAACCCTGCACTCTGCATGCAAATTTTACCTTGCAAAGTGAATAACTTCACACTTTTTCAGGTTTAACTCGACCTGCCACTCATCAGCTCAGTTCTGTCAATGTCTCGTTGCAATGTACAACAACCTTCCACACTATCCACAACTCCACCAACCTCCGTCGGCAAGCTTACTAACCCCCCCTCCTAATTCCCTATTCAACTCTCTTATAAAAATCACAAAGAGCAGAGTTCCCAGAACAGATCCCTGCAGAATACCCCGTGTCAACGAGCTCCAGGCTGAGAACTTTCGATGTACCACTACCATCTGTCTTTAATGGGCCAGCCAATTCTGTATAGAGACAGCCAGATTCCCCTGTATCCCATGCCTCCTTACTTTCTGAATGAACCTACAATTGGTAACTTTATCAAATGACTTGCTAAAATCCAAATACACCACACCCACTGCTCTACCTTCATCAATGTGATTTTCAAATTCTCAAAAGGTTCAATAAGACTTATGAGACATGACCTGCTCCTCATAAAGGCATGCTGATTGCCTCTAATCAAACTATGGCTTTCCAAGTAATCATAAATCGTGTCTCTCAAATCCTCTCCAATACTTTCCCTTCACTGGTGTAAGAATGATTAGCGTATAATTCCCAGAATTATCCCTATTCCCTTTCTTGAACAATGGAATAACATTTGCCAACTTCGTATCATCTGCCACGGATCCAGTGGATAGTGATGACACAAAGGTTATGGCAAAACACACAGCAATCTCTTCTCTCGCTCCTAAAGTATCCTAGGTTTTTTCCCATCTGGCCAAGAAGATTTGTCTCTCCTTGTGATTCTCAAATTTTCAGCACATCTTCCTGTTCCAGCATATCTGCCTGTTTTACGCTGTTCCCAAAAAGGTGAAGGTCCCTCTCAGTACTGAATACTGAAGCAAGGCATTCATTAAGGACCTCCCAAAAGGTCCTTAATGAATTTTGCCAGAGCGGCGAGGAGACAAGGAGAGGTGAAGCGAGGGCTGCCGGGAAGGGTGAGTTTTCACGTATTAAAAGGTACTTACCTCTGGAGTCAGACCTCCATTTGCCGAGAACTAAGAGGAAGGAGTGAAGGCCTTCTGGAAGTCATATATTTGTGTGGTTGTGTTATCCGAAACACTACTCGGGTAGTGTCTCCCACCCATCCTCCTCCTCTAACCAAAAACAAAGGATCTGTGCGCCAGATTTGTAAGGTAATGAGTTTTATTATTCCTTATTTTTCTCAACAATCTCTTTGGGAATTTAGAATAGTGGGAATGGAGGTTAGGGCAGTTGAATGTTCCTCCTGCAGAATGTGGGAGGTAAAGGTCACCACCAGTGTCCCTGCTGACTACATCTGCGGGAAGTGCACCCAACTCCAGCTCCTTGAAAACCGCGTTAGGGAACTGGAGCTGGAGCTGGATGAACTTCGGATCATTCGGGTGGCCGAGTGGGTTATTGAGAGGAGTTACAGGGAGGTAGTCACTCCTAAGGTACAAGAAAAAGGCAAATGGGTTACGGTCAGGCGACGGAAAGGGAACTGGCAGGCAGTGCAGGGATCCCCTGTGGCCATTCACCTTAACAATAAGTATTAAATTTTGGATACTGTTTGGGGGGACGACTTACCAGGGGAATGCAGTGGGGTAGAGGGCTCTGGCACAGAGTCCGTTCCTGCTGCTCAGAAGGCAAAGGGGAAGAGGAACAGAGCAGCAGTCAATGGGGACTCCATAGTTAGGGGGACAGCTAGGAGGTTCTGTGGGGACGAGAGACACTCACGGTTGGTGTGTTGCTTCCCAGCTGCCAGAGTTCGTGATGTCTCTGATCGTGTTTTTGGGATCCTTAAGGGGGAGGGGGAAAAGCCCCAAGTCATGGTCCACATAGGCACCAACGACATAGGTAGGAAGAGAGTTGGGTATTTAAGGCAGAAATCCAGGGGGCTAGGATGGAAGCTTAGAGCTAGGAAGAACAGCGTTGTTGGCTCTGGTTTGTTGCCCGTGTTACGTGCTAGTGAGGCGAGGAATAGGGAGAGAGAGAAGGTAAACACGTGGCTACAGGGATTGTGCAGGACGGAGGGTTTTGGATTCTTGGATAATTGGGGCTCTTTCGGATATAGGTGGGACCTCTACAAGCAGGGCGGTCTTCACCTGAACCGGAGGTATACCAATGGGATGGAAAATTCGCTAAGGCTGTTGGGGTGGGTTTAAACGAATCCAGCAGGGGGATTGGAACCAAAATTCTAGTTCGTGTATAGAAAAGGTTGAGTGTAGGGGAGTCCAAAATCAAGTTTCAGGGACGCAAGATGGCACCGGCAAGCAAGAGGTCGGTTTGAAGTGTGTCCACTTCAACACCAGGAGCACCCGGAATAAGCATGGGTTGCTGGGACTTCAATGTTGTGGCTATTTCGGAATCATGCTTAGAGCAGGGACAGGAATGGTTGTTGCAGGTTCCAGGATTTAGATGTTTCAGTAAGAACAGAGAAGATGGTAAAAGTGGGGGAGGTATGGCATTGTCGGTCAAGGACAGTATTACAGTTGCAGAAAGGATGTTTGGGGACTCGTCAACTGAGGTAATATGGGCTGAAGTTAGAAACAGGAAAGGAGAGGTCACCCTGTTTGGAGTTTTCTGTAGGCCTCCGAATAGTTACAGAGATGTAGAGGAAAGGATAGCAAAGATGATTCTCGATAGGAGTGACAGAGACAGTGTAGTTGTAATAGGGAACTTCAACTTTCGAAATATTGAACGGGAACACTATAGTACGAGTACGATAGATGGTTCAGTTTTTATCCAGTGTGTGCAGGAGGGCTTTCTGACACAGTATGTAGACAGGCCAACAAGGGGTGAAGCCATATTAGATTTGCTACTGGGTAATGAGCCCGGTCAGGTGTTAGACTTGGAAGTAGGTGAGCACTTTGGTGATAGTGATCACAATTCTGTTATGTTTATTTTAGTGATAGAAATGGATAGGTGTATACCACTGGGCAAGAGTTACAGCTGGGAGAAGGCAATTACAATGCGATTAGGCAAGATTTAGGAAGCATATGATGGGGAAGGAAACTGCAGGGGATAGACACATTAGAAATTTGGAGCTTATTCAAGGAAAAGCTGCTGTGTGTCCTAGATAAGTATGTACCTGTCAGGCAGGGAGGAAGCTGTGGAGCGCGGGAGCCGTGGTTTACGATTGAAGTGGAATCTCTGGTTAAGAGGAAGAAGGCGGCTTATGTTATGATGAGACGTGAAGTTCAGTTAGGGCGCTTGAGGGTTACAAGGTAGCCAGGAAAGACCTAAAGAGAGAATTCAGAAGAGCAAGGAGGAGAAATGAGACGTTGTTGACCGATAGGATTAGGGTAAACTCTCAGGCTTTCTATAGGTATTTAAGGAATACAAGAACGACGAGAGTAAAATTAGGGCCAATCAAGGACAGTAGTGGGGAGTTGTGTGTGGAGTCAGAGGAGATGGGGGAAACACTTAATGAATATTTTTCAACAGTATTCACTCTAGAAAATGACAATGTTGTCGAGGAATACTGAGATACAGGCTACTAGATTAGGTGGGATTGAGGTTCACAAGGAAGAGGTATTAGAAATCCTGCAGAGTGTGAAAATAGATAAGTCCCCTTAGCGGAATGGGATTTATCCTAGGATCCTCTGGGAAGCCAGGGAGGAGATTGCTGAGCCTGTGGCATTGGTCTTTAAAGCGTCATTGTCTACAGGAATAGTGCCAGAAGACTGGAGGATAGCAAATGTGGTTCGCCTGTTCAAGAAGGGGAGTAGAGACAACCCTGGCAATTATAGACCAGTGAGCCTTACTTCAGTTGTTGGTAAAGTGTTGGAAAAGGTTATATGAGCTAGGATTTTTAATCATCTAGGAATAGTCAGCACGGTTTTGTGAAGGGTAGGTCGTGCCTCACAAACCTTGTTGAGTTCTTTGAGAAGGTGATCAAACAGGTCGATGAGAGTAAACTGATTGATGTAGTGCATATGGATTTCAGCAAGGCGTTCGATAAGGTTCCCCACAGTAGGCTATTGTACAAAATGCGGAGGAATCGGATTGTGGGAGATATAGCAGTTTGGATCAGTAATTGGCTTGCTGAAAGAAGACAGAGGGTAGTGATTGATGGGAAATGTTCATCCTGGTGTCCAGTTACCAGTGGTGTACCGCAAGGGTCGGTGGTGGGTCCACTGCTGTTCGTCATTTTTATAAACGATCTGGATGAGGACGTAGAATGTTGGTTAGTACATTTGCAGACGACACTAAAGTCGGTGGATTTGTGGACAGTGATGAAGGATGTTGTAGGTTACAGAAAGACATATATAAGCTGCAGAACTGGGCTGAGAGGTGGCAAATGGAGTTTCATGCGGACTAGTGTGAGGTGATTCACTTTGGTCGGAGTAACTGGTATGCAAAGTACTGGGCTAATGGTAAGTTTCTTGGTAGTGTAGATAAGCAGAGAGATCTCGGTGTCCAGGTACACAGATCCTTCAAAGTTGCCACCCAGGTTGACTGGGTTGTTGAGAAGGTTTACAGTTTTCTACTTTCTAGCTTTTATTAAGAGAGGGATCGAGTTCCAGAACCATGAGGTTATGCTGCAGCTGTCCAAAACTCTGGTGCGGCCGCACTTGGAGTATTGTGTACAGTTCTGGTCACCACATTATAAGAAGGATGTGGAAGCTTTGGAAAGGGTGCAGAGGAGATTTACAAGGATGTTGCCTGGTATGGAGTGAAGCTCTTACGAAGAAAGGCTGAAGGACTTGAGGCTGTTTTCGTTAGAAAGAAGAAGGTTGAGACATGACTTAATAGAGCCATATAAGATAATCAGGATGGACAGGGAGAACCTTTTTTCCAAGAATGGTCACGGTGAGCACGAGGGGGCATAGCTTTAAATTGAGGGGTGATAGATATAGGACAGATGTCAGAGGTAGTTTTTTTACTCAGAGAGTAGTAAAGGTGTGGAATGCTTTGCCTGCAACAGTAGTAGATTCGACAACTTTAAGGACATTTAAATTGTCATTGGCCAAGCATATGGACGTACATGGAATTGTGTAAGTTAGATAGGCTTCAGATTGGTATGACTGGTCGACGAAACATCGAGGGACGAAGAACTGTACTGTTCTATGTTCTATGTTCCATATTCCCCCACCTCCTCCGACTGTTGGTGCAAGTTCCCTCCACTATCCTGATGAGCCCTACCCTCAGTCAGGCCATCATCTTGTTCCTCACAAAGTATAGAACGTCTTAAGTTTTACCTTAATCCTACTCACCAAGTCTTTTTTCATGCCCGCTTCTTGCTCTCCTGAGATTTTTCTTCACTTTCTTCCTGACTACCTTGTAACCCTCTAGAGCCCTGTCTGATCCTTGCCTACTTAACCCTAAGTCATCTTCCTCCGTCCTCTTGAGATATTCTACATCCATTGATACAATGGAGATATCGAGCTGCAAATGGATGGGAACTGCACATCCTGTCAATTCCAGTATGGGCTGCAAGTTTCTCCACGCTGGGCAGTGATCTAACACAGTGTCACTGAACAATGCACTGGGCCAGTGCATGCTGAGAGGGTAACTGCTCCTGGTTTACAGTTCAATGCACTGGGGTGGTGTACACAGCTCTACAAGCTGGGAGGGTAACTGCCCCTGGTTTACAGATCTATGTTCTGGGTTGGGGTACACAGTCCTACATGCTGGGAGGGTAACTGCTCCTGATTTACACAGCAATTCACTGCTGTTCCCTGCATAGCTCCCAGTGCTAGAGAGGGAGTTCATGGACTGGTGTGGTCTGCACAGATTGCTGGTTGTATTGAGCAGTACACTAGCCTCGTCTGAACACTGCTACATGCCGCACGGATAGATCATCTGGATTATGGTTGACGATCAAGTAATCATCCAATTGTAGCATGAATATCAGTCCTTCTGTAACTTAACCTGGCGGTTGGTGGTCATATCCCTGGAATCCCGGGGAAATCATTATGAAACTCAGAAACAATGTGGAAAACGTATGGCTCGTGGTCTCCTGTACGTCCTGGATGTGGGTCCCATTTGGCTCTCGAGTGTATCGAGAGCATATTCTCCCAGACTATGCGACATGTCAGGCAGTTGTGATCACTTTCACCGAAGTGCTCTCCCACCGTGACTTCTGACACCTGTCCTGGCTCGTTGCCGAGCACCAAATCCAAAATGGCCTCTCCCCTCTTCCGTCTGTCCACATACTGAGCAAGGAAACCCTCTTGAACACAGCTGACAAAACTGGTTTTATCCACACCGTCTGCACTTAGGAGGTTCCAGTCGATATTGGGAAAGTTGAAATCACCCATAACAATAGCCCTGCTACTTCTGCATTTTTCCAGAATCTGTCCGCCTATGAGATCTTCAATCTCTCTACTACTATTAAGTAGTCTGTAGGAAACCCGCAAATGCGTTGACTGTTACCTTGCTGTTCCTAACTTCCACCCATACTGACTCAGTAGACAAACCTTCCTCAACAACCTTCGTTTCTGTAGCTGTGACGCACTCTCTGATAAGCAATGTTACACCCCCTTCTCATTTTCCACCCACCCTGTCATTTTTTTTATATTAGATTACTTACACTGTGGAAACAGGCCCTCCGTTCCAACATGTCCACACCAACCCCATAGAGCAACCCACCCAGAACCATTCGCCTACATTTACCTCTTCATCTAACACTACATCGTCACCCAATCTGCACATCTTTGGATTGTGGGAGGAAACCGAAGGAAACCCACGGGGAAAATTTGCAAACTCCACACAGACAGTTCCCTGAGGTGGGAATTGAACCCGGGTCTCTGGCGCTGTGAGGCAGCAGTGCTAACCACTGTGCCACCGTGTCGCCCCTACCCTGGAAAAGTGGTCTGACCAGAGCCTTAGAAAGCCTCAGAATTCCCACCATTATATCCTACTGCTCTCGAGACGAATACAACATTGTATCTGCCTTCTTAACTACTGACACAACCAGCAAGTTTATCTAAGGCGAATCTTACGCTTGGAATCCCATGTCCCTTTGTCCCTCAGATTTCTGATCTTTTTTCCCATTTCGTAAATAGTCCATGCCTGTATTCTTCATACCAAAGTGCATGAACTCACACTCTCGCACATTGTATTCCATCTGCTACTCCTTTTTCCACTCTCCTAAACTGTCGAAATCTT
>NW_025201669.1:0-3610 GCF_004010195.1 Chiloscyllium plagiosum
TTTGGACTGTGGGAGGAAACCGGAGCACCCGGACGAATCCAACGGAGACACGGGGAGAATGTGCAAACTCCACACAGTCAGTCGTCTGAGGCGGGAATTGAATCCGAGTCTCTGGCGCTGTGAGGCAGTAGTGCAAACCACGGTAAAACTGATCCCACAAACTTGATTGACATTTTACGAGAGATACCCATGGAGACAGACAAATCTCGATCAGCAGACGTTGTCTACATGAAATTCCGTGAAGTCCACAAAGTTCCACATGATAGATTGGTAATAAGGGAAAATCACAGGGGACCAGCGAGAACTAGCCAATTAGAAGCAAAATTGGCTTGAGAGGAAGAGACAGAGGGTGCTGGGAAAGGTTTATTGCACTGACCGGAGGCCTGTAACCAGCCGTATACCACGTGAATTGTTCCTGTGACCACTATTGGTCATTCGTTTTATGTTTGATTTGGTTATGAAAACATATAGCACGTTTATAAGACGACTCTAAAATTGGTAATATCATGCACAATTCAAAAGGTAATTTAAAAAAAAACAATGAGATCTTGATCAACTGGTCCAGTAGGCTGAGAAATGGTAGATGGAGTATAAAGACAAATGTGATGCGTTGCATTTTGTAATCAACCCATAACAGGATTTACAGTTAATGTTAGGTCCATGGGGAGTGTTTTCAAACAGAGACATCCAGATAAGGTCCAGAGAACGTGGAGTCGCAGGTAGACACAGCACTTCAGAAGGCATAAGATACACTTAACTTCATCTGATAGAACATTGAGTACAGGAGTTGAGACATCGTGTCCAAGAGAATGGTAAGGCCACTTTTGGAGTACTGAGTAGAATTCATACTGCTATAGGAAGGATGTTACAAATATTTCAAATGACGTGATAGAGATTGGAGATTTTGAGATACATGTATCCTCTGGATAAACACAATGTCACATTTTCCTTGATTGGGTAAGGAGACCAAACGTGAACATATTACTGCACCGTGGTCGAGATGGGTTCTCACTGAGGCCCCGTACAGTGCAGTAAAGCACTGTTACTCCTGTCCTCAAATCCCCTTAAAATGAAGTTCAACATATCATTTATATTCCGAACTGCGTTCTGTTCTGTCATATTGCTTTCAGTGACTGGTGTACAACGACATCCTTTTTATTGCAATGTTACAGTTGCATGCTTGGTAACTCTATATACACTGATTTGAGTGCAAATGTATTAGGATCACTATATTCCGGTGCTTCCAGACTAAGGGCTTATGTGCTGGACCTTGTCCGCTCCGATATCTTTTCTTTTTTTGAATTTCTCCCCCTGTCTTTTCTGTCTATCACGTTCTGACGTTGTAGCTTGGACAACATCTGCACCAGCGAGATCCTAGATTTTGAGCAGACTCAGGGCGTGGGCCTCGAGAGGCCTCAAGCCGGGAACAGGGTACGTACCTCAAACTTGGCCCAAAGCAGAGTAGACTGAGTCACGACTTACTTTTATGGAGCAAGCACGGGACGTGGAATCAGCAGCAGGTACATCAGCAGAGGCGATGTGGGCAAGATAGTGCCCAGCAGCAAAAGGTGATGCCTGAGGACTGGATACTTCGTTTTTAGTTGGGTCCTGAATTGGCATTGATAAAGCAGATGGTGGAACGGCATCATGGAAACATCGATGATGAGGGCGCAGCAGTAAGCAATATGTTTCTGACCATGGCGACAAAGCGGTGTTGGACGAGTAACGGTTCAGCAGCATCGATGGCCCCAGAGGATCAGCAACATCGATGTTGGAAGAGTCTGGCGTCGGTGATGATGAAGCAGTTGTGGAAGGAAGGAGGTGCAGTGCCATCGATGCTGAGGAGATGCCGCAGAGCCCATGGTCTATTTTCAAGCTCCATCTTTTGTTTCTTCCATTTTCTTAAATTATTCAAATCAGCGCTATTTTGTGGCGATAAGTGTATTGTATTGTACTTTTCTTGCGAAATACACCGGTGATAAACTCAAAATCAAATCAAAAACTTCGACTCAGTGTTTCCTGCCAGATCTCCCATTCTATGTCGACATCTATTTATAAGCCTCAATATCATAAAATTTGATTTTGCACTCCCGGCTTGGAGATTCATCAAAAGGTTTTCTTAAAATCGCAATACATTGCGTAGAGGGCCTCTTCATAATATATCTACCCGTCAGTTTCTCAGATATTATTCCCATTTCAAACTCTTCGTTGACTGTGTCTATGCTCATTAATTTTAGTCCAAACAATTTACCAAAACCATTCATTTACAGAATTCATTCTCATCTTTTTTACAAACAGCTTGGAAATTATGACATTAAACGTTACAGTGCAGTACAGATCCTTTGGACGTTGATGTTACGCTGATCTATGAAAATAATCTGATGTCCATTTAACCTTCTCAGTTCCATTATTAAAAGTATGTCTGTCCAATGTCATTTAAATGCCATTACCATCGGCGACTCTACTACTGTTGCAGGCGGGTCATTCCACGCTCCTACTACTCTCTGAGTGAAGAAAATGCCCCTAATATCTGACCGAAATCTATCACCCCGCAATTTAATGCAATGTTCCCTCGTGTTAACCTTCACCATCCGAGGAAAAAGGATCTCACAGTCCACTCTATCCAGCCCTGAGGTTTCCCAGTTTTCTGGGAAGATTTAAAACAAAATCTGTTGTGAAGATAGAACTGACATAGTTTCTTCATACTTCTGCCATTTCCTTGTTCTACATTCTCTGGTTTCAGACTGTAGCGAAGCTGTGCTTTTTACTGTCCCGATTACATCGATATAATGTTAGAACTCATTAGAACCCATTTCTATAACCCTTGTTACTGTATTCTCTGGTAGCACAGCAATTGCTGTCTTTAGGTACACAATGATTTACTTTCCACAAACGCAGAAACATCGACTATGTACGATCAGAAATACAGCTTGATTCACATCACTCCCACTTTCTGACACATGACCAATAACCTAGGATTTTATGAGACTTCAACTTCGCATCCAAGTTCTTCTTAATGATTGTGGTGTTACCGGTGGCAACCACCTTCTCAAAAAAATCATTCCAGACCCCAAAACCATATGGGCGAAAAACAATTTGCAAATGCTCTCTCAAAAGCTTAGCTTTAAAAGTGTGGTTCCTTGTTCTTGGCTTTCTGACTGAATGAACAGCTGCTGTATGTCCACCCCACCCATTGGCCTCGAAATCTGAGCCTTCTGAAGCACATCTCCTCAGCCTTCCTTGCTCCTCAGCAAACAACCCGAAGTTATCCAGCGAGTATTTCATGGCTGAGATAATCCATCCAAGCGAACACACTGGTGAATCTCCTCTGTACACCCTCCAGTGCAACCACATTCTTTCTGTAATCTGGCACCCAGAACTACACACCGTATCCCAGCTATGGCCTGGTATGTCGTTAATAATCTATGTCTCGCTGAATGAACGCGAGAGTCACGGAAACGGATAACTTCTTATCTCACCTTTTATCCTGGCCAGATACATTTAGACCCGTGTATAAGAAACCATGAACTTCCTAGTGTGCTGCCATTCATTGATTACTCCCTTGTCCGGTTAATTCTTCCAAAGTGCATCAGCTCATTTTCATCAGGGT
>NW_025201669.1:3719-7262 GCF_004010195.1 Chiloscyllium plagiosum
TTGGATGCAACTTGGCAAGTCATGAATGGTCCCTATCTGTTCCTTGGTTATTCTGTTCCACTTGATATGCCTGTAGAATATCCGGGGATTCTCACTAATCTACCTGCCAACGGTTTCCATGCCATTTTGTCCTCCAGTTCCCTCCAAGTGAAGGATTTCCTCCTTCTTGCTGTCTTATATGGTCTGTCACTTAGCCTTGAAGTATTTGCGTTCAATATAGAGCAGGAAGCGAGAGAGAAATGCTGTTTATTTGTGAAATTTCTAAGTTTCGCTCGTTCTTTGAAACTTTAGAGAACACAGGCGAGTTTCCTCATCAGATAATTTCGACATCAGAGGGAGGAACTGGGGAATATCCATTGGACTTCGTCTGTGGGCAGTATAAATGTTCTGAGATTAGGACACCAAAACTGTACACAATACTCCCGATGCAGTCTCACAAACACTGTGTGCAGCGCCTTCAAGATATATTTACTTCTACATTCCGATTCCATTCAGTGAAGGCCAACCTAACTTCAACTTTCCACTTATGCGTATTTCTCCATATATCATTGGCGTTAATTGCATTGAAGAACTCACTATCAGTGACTCCTTATCAGTCTCATAGCCATTCTTATATGCATCATAATTTTTCGGAATTCTCTGGTTTCCACAAACTCTGGAATTCTTTTGAACCCACTTCCCTTTAGTAACACAACCTCTAATTTCTTAATTTAACCATTGTTGTGTCACCTTCATTTTTTTTTTTTTACTGTTTGTACCTCAGAAAAATATATACAGTTTACAGACGTTGCAGCATTTCTAAAAGTAGCGAAAATTGCTGTCTACCACTGAATGTTATATTGTACTTTCCCAATTCACTGTCTCCAACTTGACCCTTCAGCCTTGGGGCATCAATGTAGATTGACGGTAATGTTACAAAATTCTATGTTGTGTGCAGTCGCTGAGTAAAATGTAATATATCGTTGTTACAATTGCTAAAATACTGCCTCATAGCAAGTTAATTAATTAATCCTTCTGACCACGCAACACCAAATCTTAAAAGCCTGGTGTCCAGTTTGGTTCACAACATTCTCTTCAACCTACCTCATATACACACATGGAATTCACTTTTCACAGTATAAGCAGTCACTTAGTTAAGGATTGTTCAGATGTAACTCGAGATCATCCAGTATTACAGTAGCACGCATGATACTTGGATATCAAATTTCCAGAGCGCATAATGCACAAAATTTGTGCAGCAGTTTTCGGTAAGGCACATAATGCACAATGCTTGCTTTTCCTTGCTATTTGTAATTTCCACCCAAACTGATTCTGTGTAAGATGCGGGATATGGTCTGTGTCGTTATCAGTGATAGACTTGGACAAGATATTAAGGCATCATAATTTTTCGGAATTCTCTGGTTTCCACAAACTCTGGAATTCTTTTGAACCCACTTCCCTTTAGTAACACAACCTCTAATTTCTTAATTTAACCATTGTTATGTCACCTTCATTTTTTTTTTTACTGTTTGTGCCTCAGAAAAATATAAACAGTTTACAGACGTTGCAGCATTTCTAAAAGTAGCGAACATTGCTGTCTACCACTGAATGTTATATTGTACTTTCCCAATTCACTGTACCCAAGTTGATCCTTCAGCCTTGGGGCGTCAATGTAGATTGACGGTAATGTTCAAAAATTCTATGTTGTGTGCAGTCGCTGAGTAAAATGTAATATATCGTTGTCACTATTGCTAAAATACCGCCTCATAACAAGTTAATTAATTAATCCTTCTGACCATGCAACACCAAATCTTAAAAGCCTGGTGTCCAGTTTGGTTCACAACATTCTCTTCAACCTTCCTCATATACACTGTGGAATTCACTTTTCACAGTATAAGCAGTCACTTAGTTAAGGATTGTTCAGATGTAACTCGAGATCATCCAGTATTACAGTAGCACGCATGATACTTGGATATCAAATTTCCAGAGCGTATAATGCACAAAATTTGTGCAGCAGTTTTCGGTAAGGCACATAATGCACCAATGCTTGCTTTTCCTTGCTATTTGTAATTTCCACCCAAACTGATTCTGTGTAAGATGTGGGACATGGTCTGTGTCGTTATCAGTGATAGACTTGGTCAAGATATTCAGTGAGTCTCACCTCGACACAAAGATGATCTGAAGAAATGTCCAGCAATATAGGACAAGCATTAATAAGCATCCCCGCTCTGCCAGCATAAGTTCCACGATATGCTCCCTGCTCTCTCATACTCACTGTATATCCGTTATATTACCTTTCCCCGAACGAGGCAATGTTCCAACATTGTCACTATTGAACGCAGCACAATGCTCCCCTCACTCTCTCTGTCGCTTTCACTCTATTTTGTCCTAATAACAATGTATCGATTCAACACTGTGGATTAACCACCTTCGGACACCTCACTCTGAAGTCCCGACCCCACCCACTATTAGCTAAACCATCATGAACAGTAGAGCCACCCACTTGCATTCTTCCTCACTCCCTGCCTTCCTTTCACTCCAAGAGAAACAGCCTGGAATAGGACAGATGGGGGGAATCCAGGTATTGGAGTGCCTGATGTCCATTCCTTCACACTCCTCTACCGCTCCTTCCACCCCCAATCCCAATGTAGATTAGAGCCTGACACGTGCCAGAGATGACCGGAGCGCATCGTGTGGAGATTGCGAATCATCCACGTCCAAACAACAATGTTCAGTGGACGACATTTCTCACTTTAACCTCTCTGTCTGTTCCGATACTTCTCTCCCTCCCAAAACAACAAATATCTGATCACATAGTTATACAGAGACATGTGCAAACACCCCAAAAAACGAACACTCTCAATACATACATAGAGATAGACACGCACACATGTAGTGGCATACATAGACATATACAGTCACAACCGCCCAGTCCGTGACACACATGGACAGATATGCACACAAAATGCACAGTCACATTAACTCATCGACAAATGCACACAGAGAGCAATACGCAGACATTGGGATCTTTAAGACAAAGACATCAGGTTTTGATCAATAACAGGTTCAAGGGTCACCGGGTGAAAGCAGGAGAATGATGTTGAGAAACATAAAAGCCATCATTAAACGGCATGTCGGATGGGTTGGGCGGAATGGCCTAGTTCTGTTCCTACTTTATGCGTGTGTGGTGTCATGCTATCTGGTATTCCCTTCCCGAGATAGGAGTGGAGGCTGGGTTTGATACATGTTTGCTGGAAATAGTCAGTGGTAATGTGGGACAGATTTGAACAGCTGAATGGTATACGTCTATTTCTAAGTATTGCGTCCTTAGGTTTCAAAAGAGGTGGCGATGTCATGTTAGGTTAACTCAGTTATAAAATTTGGGCTTCAGCATCTTTAATGTTGTGTTACCTGTGGTGTCCTCATCCTCAGGGAGAAGTGAAGATTCGGTTATTGGAGTTATTCAACGCTGAGCTCGTCTGATATTTGCTGGACAATAATCAATGTTTATTCGGTCCAGCCAGGAGGGGATTGGTCAGACACAATCGGATCGTCAGACATAAT
>NW_025201670.1:0-7263 GCF_004010195.1 Chiloscyllium plagiosum
GTTCCTTGATGTTAAATACTGCCTTGATGTCAGAGCCAGTCGCTCTTTGCTAAGTCCTTGTATTCACCTCAATTGATCATATCAATAGGTCATCATGTAGGGGCAGGCAGTGATTTCTTCAAACGAGGGTAGTGAATGTCAGGAATACTCTCTTCCAGAGAGTCAGGGGAGCTATAACAGTAAGTGGCATCAAACTGCACATGTCTAGCAAGTTGGAGGGTCTGAATGGAACATCAGAATAGGAGCAGGGTTATATCGTTAGACACTCCACCAGGCACTACGATTGTGGCTGATCAGGTTGTGGTCTCAGCCACACTTTCCTGTCTGTATCGCATCATCTGTGACTCACTTCTCTGTTAAATATTTAACTAACTCAGCTTTGGATAAATGTGAATAAAGAGGCACCACATACCTCTGGAAAAGAGACTTCCAACTCATTTTAGAATTTCTCCTCATCTCCCTTACAGTGTCATGCAGCACGGAGACCTGTCCACATAACTCAGACATCCCAACCTGATCTAGTCCTATTTGCCAGCATTAGGCCCATATTCCTTTAAATCCTTCCTGTTAATATGCGTATCCAGATGCCTATTAAATGTTGTAACTGTACCAGCCTCCATCACTTTCTCTGAAAACTCATTCCATACACACTACACAACCTGCATGAAAACATTGACCCTTTACTATCCTTCTCCTCTCATATTAAGCCTTTGTCCTATAGCTTTGGACTCCCTTAATGTTGGAAAAAAGACCTTGGCTATTCAGATTATCCATGTTCCTCATGATTTTATGAACTTCTATAATGTCACTCCTCAGTCTCCAATGCTCCAGAGTAAATAAGCCCCCGTCTGTCTAGCCTCTCCCTGTAGCCTAATCCCTCCATGCCCGGCAATATCCTTGTAAATCTTTTCTGCACCCTCTCAAATTTAACAATGTCCTACCTGTAGCAGAGCGAAATGAATTAAACACAGTATTCTAAATCTGGCCTCACCAACATTCTGCCCAGTCGCAACATGACCTCCCAACTCGCATAGTCAATAAAAGCAAGCATAACAAACTCCTTCTTCACCACCCTGTCTACCTGTGACTCCACTTTCAAGGATCTATGATCCTGCACCCTTTTGTTAAACAACGCTCCCCAGGACCTCACCATTAATTGTATATGTCCTGCCCTATTTCACCTTTCCAAAATGCAATACTTCACATTAATCTAAATTTAACTCCATCTGTCACTCCTTGGCCCATTGACTCATCTGATCAAGGTCTCATTGTACCCTGAAGTAAAACCTGCTGGCAACTGCACCTCCAATTTTAATGTCATGTGTAAATATAATAAACAGGCAAATATTCACATTCAAATCATTTATATAAATAACGACAAACAGTGGATTCAGCACGGCTCCTTGTGGCACATCACTGGTCATAGGCCTCTGAAAAGCAGTTTACCATTCTCTGTCTCCTACCTTCACTCTAATTACTCAATTGGCTACCTTATCTTGGATCTATTTATGACTTAACCTTACTAACTTGTCTGCCATGTGGAATCCTGTCGAATGCCTTGCTGAATCTATATGGACAGCGTCTACCACATTGCCATCACCAATCTTCTTTGTCACCTCTTCACAAAATGCAGCCAGCTTTGTTAGAAATGATTTCCCGTGCACAAAGCATTTGCAAATACATGTAAATCCTGTCTCTCAATGCTCTCCATCAACATGTCTAGCAATAACTTCAGGCTAACTGATCTATAGTTCAGGGCATTATTCCCTTTGCTCGTCCCACGCTTCTGCTGCTCATTGTAAATGTTAATGTAACCGGGTTGGTGATATGATCAATAATATAGGTCTCAGACGGTGTGAGGATTAGAAACACGTCAGGCAGGATTCTTTAATCTGCTAAAATTAGCAAAGTTACTCATACTACGATGGAAAGATGAATAACAAATACTTTGACTATTGCAAATCTGTGCGCCGATGTTTCCCTCTCTAAAATACTGACACATGCACACGTTTGATGACAAACTGAAAAATATAATCTCTGCAGAACGTTAAATTGAAAGAACTGTGTCCACATATTACTTGAACTCATGACGAAAGGAAACATAAGTGATAGTTCCAAATATCATTCAGCTTATGAAGCTATTCTGCTCTTACAAGCTACTGGTAATGGGATCACTTCCTGGAACAGGGTGATTTAGTTGGATTGCCTTTACTTCAGGCAGGTGGGGCGATTCCAGTCAATCCTCGACAGGAATCCTCCATGAGTGGTAAAGACGACTGAGGAGTTTTCAGCTCACACACATTGCTGGGAAGACGAACACAGAGAGGGAGTGAGCAACAGGCTTTTCCTTCTCAGGAAAGATGCATTTTCACCCTCTCTGAGTTGAATCACACAATAACGTTATCCGGCCCCAAACTGGACCAAATGAAGTCTGTTAGAACAGTGTCTGAACTGTACGACTCCAGCACATTCCCTGCTCCATATCACTGTTGCTGTTGGACACCCAGCCATTTCTTTTTGGAACAAATAGCGCCACTAGTTGCGAAGATGTGTTTATATATTCCTGTATGCTTGTATAATACAACTTGTAATATCTTTACAACAGCTGCATTTCAATGAATGCATCTTATTCTTAAATTAGCTTCCCAGTCTTATTCTCCCATTGAAGATAAAATAGTAATCAGGTATTCACGAGCTCAAAACCTTATATAGTTAATAAGAACATTTCTCAGTCTCAAGCCTAAACTTTTAATCGTTCATAACATAATGCCTTCATCGCAAGAACGAGTAAAGTGAAACACCTTTGAAACATTTCAAAAGCAATTTGTTTTTCATTTCAGTGGAATTTCAACCATTGACAGTACGTCAGATGTGGTCTCAGCAACGGCCCGTACAGATACAGTAAAACATCCTTAAGATCAGCCCCAATACTCTTTGCAAGAAGAAGTATCATTTCGTTTAATTTTCAAATCATATGCTGCCTATACAGACTAACTTCATGTGATTTATGTACCAAGACACACGAATCCCTTTGTATCACGGAGTTCTGCATTCTGCCTCCAGTTATATAATTTACGATGGTTTTATGCTTCCTCCCAAACACAACCTTCCCATCACCCACATTGTACTGCTTTTTCTTGGCGGAGAATTACTCACTGCCCTACCCCTTTCTCTATCCCATTGCAGACGTTCTGCCTCCACATGAAATCGTGTTGAATGACTATCCTAGTGTTTGAGCAAACTGAGCTCCAATTTTTCAGCCCCTTCTTCCAAATCATTAAACTAGATTGTAAACTGTTGATGACCTCATTCTGATTCCTGAGGAATTCCACTAATTATAACTTTCCAACCTGAAAATAAGTAATTATCTCGACTCTGTATTTCCTGGTAGCGGACCAGGACTTCCCTGTTCCTGTTTAACATCCTAGAAATGTTGCATGACCTTCTGCTGTACTGTGTAGCTGATTGTCGATTTGCTTCTGACCTCAGCGATACTCCATTCGGGCCATTTGTTGTCAGATGAGCAGGTGCAGTTCGTACTGTCAATTATACTGATCCATGGGAGTTTAAAAGATGAGCACAGAATATAGACTAACATTTGGAGCGATCGCTATCTTTCTGATGAAACGATACAACCATCTGTAATATCAATCATGTGCTCAATTTTGACCTACAGACCCTGAGGAGGGGGGAGAGTTCCTACTAGCCTGATAAACATGCGTCCCCTTAACAACACAACCAATAATGTCCATCATTAATTTCATTTTTGGCTGGTGTGTTGAAAACTTGATGCAGGCACTACACATTAAAATGAGCGATTGCCTTTGCGAGCTGACCTTATAGGGGTTTATAAAATTATGGGGTGCATGGGTAGGAAAAATAGGCAAGGTATTTTCCCTGGGATAAGGGAGTCCTGAACTAGAGGGCATAAGTTTATGGTGAGTGAAGAAAGATATAAAAGTGACCTAACAGACAGCTTTTTCATGCAGAGGGTGGTACGTGTATGGAATGAGCTGCCAGAGGAAGTGGTGGAGGCTGGTACAATTGCAACATTTAAAAGGCAATTGTATATGAATAGGAGAGGTTTTGGAGGGATATGGCAGGTGGGGACTAGATTGAGTTGAGATATGCGGTCAGCATCGGTGAGTTGGGCCAAAAGGTCAATTTCCGTGCTGCACATCTCTAGGACTCTATGACTCTATGCCCAGTCTTCACAGTTCCCTGGGGATGAGAATACCACAGACAGCACAACCCTAAGAAGATAGGACATCCTTCTCTCGATCATAAATGGGGAAACCTCTAAATTTAAAGTGTACGAACCTCACAGCAAGTCAGCTTCACATTTTAAAAATGAGGGCACAACCAATAGGAAAGGCATAGACCATTCAGCCCCTCAAACCTATCCCACATTCCCACTGCCTCTGTTCAATAAAGTATTTATCAAATTCAGCCTCCACTCCTCACTTGGTTAGACATTAGAGACATTGTAAACCATAGAAGTCTGATCAGCTGTTTAATCATGGCTGACATGTTTCTCAACAAAATTCTCCTGCCTTCTCACTGAAACCTTAATCCCCTTATCAATCAAAATGTATCAATCGCTGTCTTAAAGACAGACAGTGTCTGTGTCTCTATGTCTGTATGCGTATGTGTGTGTCAGCTCATTGTCAGGAGGCAGAGGGTGGTGGAGGAAGGTTGTCTTTTGGAGTGGAGGCTTGTTACCAGTGGCGTTCCACAGGGATTGGTGCTAGTTCATTATATCAGTGACTTAGATGAGAATTATGCAATGTATGTTGAGCAAGTTTACAGATGACACCAAGTTTAGTTATATAGTGGAAGGTGAAGAAGGTTACATAAGATTACAAAGAGATCATTTGTAATTGGATCAATGAATCACAGCAATGTACAGCACAGAAACGGACACTTTGGTCAAACTCATTCTTGCCAACCAGACGTCATAAATTAACTTAGTTTCATTTTCCAGCATTTGTACCATTTCCCTCTAAACCATTCCAATTCATGACCCCATCCAGATGCCTTTTAAATGTTGTAATTTATACCACCCTTCACTACCTCCTCTGGCAGCTCGTTGAATACACGCACTTCCTCTGTATGAAAATGGTCCCCTTCGGTCCTCTTTATATCTTGTCCATCTCACCTTAATTCTATGTCCACTAGTTTTGGGCTTCCTTACCCTGGAGTAAAGACCCTGACTAATCACCCTATCCATGGTCTTCATCATTTTATAAACGTCTAGAAGGTGCAAATGTGACTCCAATCAACACGAATGGCTGTGTTTTCTGTAAACCTGGGCCTCAGTTCTGAAATTCAATAATGACTCCTCTTCCTTCTTCATCATATCACAATTCTAAAATCATTTTAACAACTTGTTCAGCCACATTATGAAACACCACGCGGAAATTTAATCTAGACTTTTGGGCTCAGAGTTGGAGCACTACCACCACGTGGCAACAATCCCAAAAGCTGCAACACTATTCTCCTGTGTGTTTGTTCATCAGACTGTTTTGAAATACTGTGACCTACCTCCGTGACAGGCAGGACTTGAATCCAGACCTTCTGGTCCAGAGTGAGAGACACTACCATGCAAGTTCAGGTGTTGGAATCTAACCCAGAGCTCTGGTTCAGAGGCATGTGCCTTACCCACGATACAAGACTTAAACCATACCCAGAATTTGGGTCATATTTTAAATGTCAGCTTTCAGCTTTGTGTGGATTCATTAAAATTTGGTTAACTTTACTGAATTACACAATTGAAAGAAGCACATTGTTAAACAGATGAATGGTACTCAACTCAACTATAGGATGTTCAGTTTATGTGTTTTGCCTTCGAGTTAAACTATGAAGGCCTTTAGTTGTTTGGCTATGATTTCCAAATTAAGTGGCTATTATCTGATATCTGAAATAAGAGGGAAAGACATCCTGCAGACACATTCTGCACGAGAAAGGATCTGGAATACAGAGTTATTACTGAACACCAGAGACGAAGAAAAAGCATACTATATCGATCAAAAACACCAATAACTCTTTCCTGCCTCTAACGTGTGACTGCCCTCTTCTGAAAACCACGAAATGAGCCAAGGCAGCTGATTACTCTCCAGCCTTTTATCCCAAGTACTATCACTCACTGGGCTGAGGAGTGGCAGATGGAGTTAATTTCAATAAATACAATGTATCGCAATTTGGTGAAACAAACAAGAAGAGGACATACACAATTGAATGTCGAGCCATTGGTAGCGTTGTAGAACAGAGAGATCTAGGGGTTCTGATATATTTCTTTGAAGTTTGCATCATGTGTAGGCAGGGTGGGTATGAGGCGGTTGGCTTGCTGGACTTCATTACTCAGACCTTTGAGAACAGGAGCTGAAACATTATCTTCAGGCTGTGCTGGACATTCGTGAGGTCTCTCCTGGAGTACTGTGTAGTTCTGGTCACCTAGTTACATTGAGGATATTATTAAAGTGGAGAGGGTTCAGAAAAGATTTACCCGGCTGTTGCTGGGAATGGAGTTTTAAGTTATAAGGACAGGCTCGATGGACCGGGACCTGTTCCACTGCAGCGTAGAAGTTTGAGACCTTATCAACCTCATAGAGGTTGAAAAACAATGACGAGTGTAGATAATTTCATTAGGGTGGTGGATTTATAAGATGACAGGAGAAAGTTTTACAGAAGATATAGTTTCATTGAGCTGTCCAGCATGGATACAGACCCTTCTATTCAACTCGACCCTGCCAAATATACGTCCTATATTAATGTAGTTCCATTTGCCAGCATTTGGCCCACATTCCTCTAAACATGTCCTATTCATGTGTCCATCCTGGTGCCTTTTAAATGTTGTAATTGCTCCGGCCTCCGCAATTTCCTCGGACATTTAAAGCATCCTCTCTTTGAAAATGTTGCCCCTTAGATCCCTTTTAAGTCTTTCCCCTCTGACATTCAACCTAAGTCCACTAACTTTGGAAAGTGCTACCTTAGGGAAAAGACCTTAGCTATTGACACTATCCCTTTCATTTGTGAGTATATAAGCCTCTATGGTTAACTCTCAACCGCTGATGCACCAGGGAAAATTGTCCTGGCATATTCAGCCTCTCCATAAATCTAAAAACATCCAAAACTGGCAATATATTTGCAAATCATTTCCGAATTCTTTCAGGTTTCACAAATCCTTCTCTCGAAAAGCGAGACCGTGATTGCACGAAGCATTCAACAATGGCCTATCCAATGTCCTGCACAGCTGCAATATGA
>NW_025201671.1:0-2438 GCF_004010195.1 Chiloscyllium plagiosum
ACATATAAGATTATGAAAGGATTGGGCACTCTGACAGCAGGAAACATGTTTCCGCTGATGGGTGAGTGCCAAACCAGAGGGTACTGCTTAAAAATACTGGGTATACCATTTAGGACAGAGATGAGGAGAAACTTCTTCACCCAGAGAGTGGTACCTGTGAGGAATGCTCTGCCCCAGAGGGCAGTGGAGTCCCAGTCTCAAAGATAGTGGAATCAAGGGTTATGGAGATAAGGCAGGAAGAGGATACTGAATAGGAATGATCAGCCATGATCATATTGAATGGTGGTGCAGGCTCGAAAAGCAGAATGGCCTCCTCCTGCACCTATTGTCTATTGTCAGATAGATTTTTGAAATATTGAGCAGTTGAGGGCTATGCGGATCAAGCATAAAAGAGGTGTTGAGGTCTGGGTTGGCCCAGCCATGATCTGATAGAATGGGGGAACAAGCTGAAGGGAATGAATGCTCTACTCCGGCTCCGATTCCTTGAGGCTCCGTTTCATGTTTTTTTGTTTCCAAAGAAGAGCGTGATACAATGTGCTAAAGATCTCAGATATGAAAATGGGATGTTTATGTACTGATTCACATGGCATTGATTCATCAATCACAGCTATACAGACATGAGTAGGAAGGCAATTCCCTCCATGAATAAAGGAAATCTACTGCAGATCTCACACAATGGGAATTCTTACCCTCAGCAAACTCTCCCATCACATTCCCCAACATATCAGCGAAAGCAGGACACATTGCGCATGCTCTCGGTAATTGATGTCAGCACTGTACCAATGAAAGGACGTTGGGCGGAGCAGGATGACCTGGCGGGAGGTTGGTCCTCCAACCAATCAAAGTGAAAGAAGGGCGGAGCTAATCAACAATGTGATCACCCTCGCGTGCGGCGCAGAGATGATGTAATGAATGTTCGGGAAGTTATGGAGAAAAAGGATACGGTAAGGAAAGAAATAAACTGGGAAACGGGAGAAAAACTGTGTTGCTATGAGCGGAGAGGTTTTATAAACAAATTGTACACGTCGGAAAACACAAATTTGAACGTCCCAGTCCCTTGTTTGCAGTAAATGGGGAATTGCCTCAGCGCGGCTGCATGCCTGAGTGAGCGCCGCCATCTTTATTCAGGACAATGATTCACTGGACACGTGCGGAGCTGCCATCTTTGTAGGGGGCAAGAACAGCTAATACTCTGCCATCTTTGTAGGGGGCAAGAACAGCTAATACTGCTCTGCTTCACCTCTGGGCTCCCTCATGACCACTTTGTCAATATCTAGCTTCCTCAGTCTCAAACCATGGGTGTATTTTTGGTCTGTCTAGTATTGTATTATTACTTTTATAGATCCTTTGCAAATGAGTTTCTCACCGCGGCCCAGCCCCTGACCATGTGCTGCTCTATTATCAGATTACGTTTTTCTTTTTCATTCCCCGTAATCCATTTTGCACTCCCTGAAACATCAACTGTATTTCTCCTTCCACAGATACCAGTGATTAATGCCAAAGCCCTGTTGCCTGTGGAGAGGGTGATGTTTGACTTTCTTGTACAGCTGCAGTTTATGTGGTGAAGGTGCTCCCACAATGTGGTTAGGTAAGAGACATTACAGAGTATTCATTACAGCAACAGTGATTATTTGAAGATAATTTCCAAATCAAGAACAGTTTGTAGTTTTATTATCATGCTTATAATTTCACAAAATTCTATTGAGAACTTTAGATATAAGGCCAGAAATGGAGGTTTTAGGTCAGGTGACCAAAAGCATTGCCAAAAAGCAGATTTTGAGGGATGTCTTAAAGGTGAAAAGCAGACCTGTGAGGTTTTGTCTACAAATTCCAGACCATGTTGCTTTAGTAACTGTAGAATCAGCCACACAGTTGAAATAATGAATTAACAAATTGTTGGGATTCTCAAAGAAAATGGGTTGAGACCTCGACAAAGGATGTGTGGTGCAGGGAGCTAGGGATGATAACAGCCAGGAATCAAATCAAGAATGAGAATTTTAAATTGTTGTTGCTTATGAATAGGAGCTTTTTGACTGATGAACATGTTTGGGGAGAAGTGAGCACGTGGGCGATAGAGCTTTCATTTTTTTCTTGAGATTACAGGAAGGTTGAATTTGGGAGGCTGGCCAGGAGTGTGTTTGGATAATTAAGTCTGGAGATAAAACACGATGGATGAGAGTTTCAATATATGAGCTGAGATGAGGGTGGAATAAGCTAGAATTAGTGGTCTTGGAGTGGGACTGGGCTTTCACTCTCACCTCACCTCTGGGATTCAACTGGTCGTCAGGTTGTGAATCAGGGCGGTAACACGATCTGGAGCTGAGTAGCCATGGTGGAGCCTAAAATGAGTGTCGCTCAGCTGGCTGTTGCTGAGCAGCTGCTGCTTGGTAGCCCAGTTGATGACTACTTCCATCACTTTACTGCTGATCGAGTGTGGA
>NW_025201671.1:3030-3700 GCF_004010195.1 Chiloscyllium plagiosum
TGGGATGGTCGCTCTTACCGATACTGTCATGGACAGATGTATTTGCTGCTGGCAGATTCATACTGATAAGATCTTTTATGTTTTTCCCTCTTGCTGGTTCCGTTACCGCCTGCTGCAAACCCAGTTGAGCAGCTATGTCCTTGAGGACCCGACCAGCTCAGTCAGTAATCCTGCTGTTGAGCTACTCTTGGTAGATGACGTTGAAATCCTGTACCCAGAGTAGGCTTTTCACCATTTTATTGCCTCAGTGCTTCCTCCAAGTGTTATTCAACATGGTGGAGCACTGAGTCATCAGCTGTGGGAGCACGGTACGTGGTAATCAGCAGGAGCCATGAGACTTCCTGGTGTCCAAAGTCAATGCTGAGTACTCCCAGGGCAAATGGTTCCTGTGTGTACACAACTGTGCCATCACCTCTACCTGGTCTGTCCTGCTGGTGGGACAGGACATATCCAGAGATTTCAGGAGAAAGTGAAAACTACAGATGCTGGAGATCAGAATCGAGAGTGTTGTGCTGGAAAAGCACAGCAGATCAGGCTGCTGTAGGGCTTAGGCGCGAAACGTCGATTCTCCTGCTCCTCGGATGCTGCCTGACCTGTTGTGCTTTTCCATCATCACACTCTCAATATGGTGATGGTGGTATCTGGCCATTATCTGTCAGAGATTACTCTG
>NW_025201671.1:3709-7264 GCF_004010195.1 Chiloscyllium plagiosum
GGCTCGAAACGTCGATTCTCCTGCTCCTTGGATGCTGCCTGACCTGTTGTGCTTTTCCATCATCACACTCTCAATATCTCGGGATGGTGATGGTGGTATCTGGCCATTATCTGTCAGAGATTACTCGGAGTATGACTATGTGAGGCTGTTCCTTGACTAGTCTGTGAGACAGTTCGCCATGTTTTGACAAAAAAAAAACAGATGTTAGTGAGCAGGATGTTGCAGAGTTGCGAGGGCTGATTCTGTGGTTGTATTTCCTAATGCCTTGTTAGATGCCAAGTGGTGCATCCAGTTTCATTCCTTTGTTGAGACTTTCCAGTGATTAATACAGTGAGTAGCTTGTTGGGCGACTGTCATGTTGGCAGGAGTTTTTTCGCCATTAACAATGGTTCCATGGAGATCAGGAGATTCCTAATTCCGGTTATTTTTTCTTGAATTCAGATTCCACCATCTGCCGAGCTGGGATTCGAACAAAGACTTCAGTTGTACATTTTAATATTCTGGATAAAAGTTAAATACATTAGGTTTGTTCACTCATTTTAAATATCACTAACCCTGGTTTTGTTTCTTTGTAAAGCACTGTCCATCATCTTGTCTCCTTCATCCTTCCCTCCAACAACAAGAGCAAGGAGCACATTGAGTTTCTCTGTCACTGAGACTGAGACAATCCGATCAGCTGTCTCTTCTGCTTCTCTGCCTCCCACTAGCCCACCGAGACAAACGGCCTCACATGATGTTCCTGATTTTTTTCCCAAACTTCCATCTTTCTCCAGTCTCTTGTCAAGCCTTATCAGAGCTCACCTTTATCTTTTACAAGTCTCGCTAAACTACAGAAATTCCAACTCTGTTTCCTCCTCATCACTCCCCCTCGCCAATTCACAGGTATTGTTCCTTGTTCTGTCTGTCTGTCTTTACTGGTTATGTCCTTCTCATCCATTCTGCAAAAAAACCTAACATTTGACTTCACCATCATTTGTAAATCCTGCTCCACCTCCACTCTCCCTTCCCTTTCTGAATTCCTTGTATTTGGTGTCCCTCAAGGATCTATGCTTGGTCCTTCCTGTTTCTCACCTACGCACTGCCAGGAGGTGACATCGTCCAAAAGCACAGTGTGAGGTTTCAATGACCAGCTCTACCTCCCCATCATCCCTCTCCATTGCTCCACTGTTACTCAGTTATCAAACGGCTTATCACACTCCCACTACTCGATTAACTGCAATTTCCTCCAATGAAACATTGTAATGGTTAAACCCATTACCTTCAGTTGCTATTACAAATTCCTTTCCCTTCCTGCTGCGCCCCTCGCTCTCACTGGGTGCAGTCTGAGATAGAACTAGACTCTTCACAACATTGCTGTCAGATCTGTAACCCGAAGGTGACCTTCTGATCAGACATCTACGCAATCACAAACACCAGGAATTCCAATCTCTAAAATATTGCTTGTCTCCACCTCACCCCAGCTCCATTGCTACTGAAACCCCATACCCGTGTCGGTGTTACCTTAAACTTGATGAATCTGAAATGAACCCTTGAGTTCGTGACTGACCCAGAATCTGCTAGCTTTCAGTGTTTCCTGCACAGTTACCCCCGATCCCTTTGTGATGCAGCTTTCTACAGTTTCACCCATGTAAATAGCACTCTGTTCTCTTATTATCCCCTCCAAACTGACCAACTTCACTTTTTTCCCAAATTATAATCCATCTGACAACTTGTTTCCCCCTTTTTCTGTGCATCTCTCTCTCTTCACAATCCTCCTAGAACTTTACAGTTATGCCTTTTCCAGGAGTTCCCGCCCCCATTCTTCTAAACATTTACTGGGAGCACTGGGCAGTGTGAAGGAAGCAGAGTTGCTCTGTTTTTCGGGATACTCTATGGGAGGAGCTTGCTGCCCATTGGTCAGAATGGAGGCAGCTTGCCCATCGAGCTGCATGAGCCTTTCACACCCCATGTCTTATTGATGAGGCACAGTGGCAGCACGGAAGGAAAAAAAGAAGCAAATCGTGCTCTCCACATCTCACTGACACTTGGAATATTCTGTCCCATGTGTCAAAGATCTGACCTGTTCAGTCACATGAAATTCCAAGGTGCAAACTCCTAGAAATCCATATAGATTTCCACCTGAACTGACTGCTGACCTCCACAAGGGGTAATGTGTCCAGTCTCCTGGGCCAGGAGGAGGGGATGGTGCGAGTTTCTAACCTGAACTGACAGTGATGGATTTTATAAACTTGTATTACAGGATACTGAAGGTGGGTATTCACATGGTAATCTCAATCATTGTAACACCTAACTCTGATTGAATTAGTCAATTCATCAGAACCTGGATATTTGCATTGTGTGTGAGTATTGTATTCCATCTGAATCCCATTTGCTGCATACAAGTTCTCCTTTGAAACTTCCCAAACCTTTAATGTGTGTCCTGTAATCCTTGTATAATGAGCTGATGGGTATAAGGTTCATTATTATAAGGTGTAACTTTTCCAAACCCCTCTGTCACAGCTCCTCTCAATTGCCTTTGCTACAAGGAGAACACCTCAGTTTCCCCAAACCCCTGATTCCCCAATGTCTGTTTGCTGTCTATAAGGCACACATCAGGGTTGTGTTGGAACATTTTCCACTTGCCTGCATCAGTGCAGCCCCCAACACTAATAAAGAAAGCGAACATCCGCCAGGACAAAGCATTGTGCCTGAGTGGTGTCCCATCCACTACGTTCAGCATTCCCTCTCCCCATCCCAGAGACACAGTGGCATCACTGTGTAAAAAGTAAATGCAGCATTGTCCTACCAGACCATAGGGCTGCTCTCTCATTAGGGAGGAAACTGTAGCACCTGGAAGAAACACATGCAGACACTGGGAGAATGTGCAAGTCCCACACAGACAGTTGTCCAAAGCTGAAATTGAACCTGGGGCCCTGGCAGCAGTGCTAATCACTGTGCCACCACTTCCTCTGATAGTTCATTCCACACACAAACCATTATCTGAACAAAAAAAAAAATTCCCGAACGCCTTTTTTCAAGCCGTTCTGCTGTCACCTTAAAAGGCATGTACCGAGTCTTGAATCGCGTCCCTTCCTGTAAAGGACACCTGCTGTACACATTACTGATACCACCCCTCCATGATTTGAGAAACGTCTAATAAGGTCACTCCTCAGCCTCCTGCGTGCCAGTGAAAGAAGTCGCAGCCTATCCAGCCTCTGCTTATAATTCAAACTATCCATTCCCATCAAATTCTGGTAAATCTCTTCTGAATCCGCTCGAACTACATAATGTCCTGCCGATATCGGCATGACCAGAACTGGACACGGAATTCCAAAAAAGGCCTCCCCAACATCCAAAATAATGTCCCAACTCTTGTACTCAAAGGTCTGAGCAATGAAGGCAAGTGTGCCAAGCACCTTCTTCACCATCCTGTCTACATGTGACAGACGTGAAAGACCCGAACCCCTCGGCCTCTTTCTTCCATATCACTACTTGAGGCCCTGTTTTTAATTAGTGTCAGTCTGCCCTGTTTGTTTTATCAAAATGTAATATTTTGCATTTATTCCAATCCAAAAA
>NW_025201672.1:0-1512 GCF_004010195.1 Chiloscyllium plagiosum
AGTATACCATTAGATTAAATTACTTACAGTGTGGTAATAGGCCCTTCGGTTCAACAAGTCCACACCAAGCCGCCAGAGCGCAACCCTCCTAGGCCCATTTCCCCACATTTATCCCTTCACCAAACACTACCGGGAATTCCAATGGCCCATCCACCTAACCTGCACATTTTTGGACAGTGGGAGAAAACCGGAGCATTCGGAGGAAACCCACGCAGACACGGGGAAATTGTGCAAACTCCACACAGTCAGTCGCCTGAGGCGGGAATTGAACCCGGGTCTCTGGCGCTGGGTGCTAACGACTGTGCCACCGTGTTTTAGTTGGGAGCATAGTTTGAAGAAATTTATTCGGTTTGTTAAGAGTTTAGTTATTTTGTTCTCTGTTATAAATAAATGAAATTTATTTATCAAATGCGAAGTGAGTGTCGGGGTTTATTATAATTGCCAACTTCTTTCTGCCAGTTTGGGAACTGTTTCCACAGGTTTCAGGTTGAGGTGTTCCTCTCTGGGTGTTTCAGTTTTAGGCTTTTGTGAGGGATAGGGTTTCGAATTGCGCTTTATAACTGCGTTTGAGAAAGTGACACTGATATGGAGAGTGTTTAAGGATTGCAGGAAGTTAGAGAGATTTCGAAAGGCTTGCATGCAGGCGAGAATTACAGAGTTAAGAGTCGTATACTGGCTGGAGGTGACAACAGAATTATGAAGGAATATACTGGCTGGAGCAAGCATCACATATAGGAAGAAGTGTCAATATTGGAGAAGGATAGAGGAAGATGTACTGCTATTGGGCTGCTGGACGTTACAGAGACAGAAAGAGCCTGAACATGTTGCATTCATAGGGAGGTCTGGAATAGCCGGTGGAGTTCACAAAAGTTGGTGTGTCAGGGTTGCAAGATGTAAAAAAAAAGTTAAGGAAGTCTATAGGTACTGGAAGTGTTTACAAAGACCGGGAGGCGTGTAGCAGGTGGATGAGGTTATAAGGTTAAAGTAAATTGTAGGGGCTGGAGAATATTATAGGCATCAGGAGGGATGGAAGAGCGTTTGCGAGTCAGAGTAATACAAGGACAGTAAATGCGAGAAGAAGTTACAAAGATAGGAAGGAGATGTATTGGCGTGAGGAGGACACAGATTTAAAGATGGTGTAGTAGCTGGAGGAGTTTGTAGCGACAGGGAATGAGGTAGATTTTGCAGGAGGTATGGAAATATGTCAGGATGTAGCTGCTGGTTAATGATACTGAGGTAAAGATAGGTGTAGTTGCTGGAAGATGTCAGAGATATATGTAGCTGTAGTTGCTGGCAGAGGCTGGAGAGACAGGGAGGAGTTTCGGGGTTAGAAGAAGTTCCAGGAACATGGAAGTGGGTGGATGCTTGATACAATGACAACGATACAGACAGTACATAGGGGTTGAGATTAGAGATATAACAGGGGATATAACTGTTAGAGGAAGCTACAGAGGTAGGTAGAGAGCAAATGGTGACGGACGATATAGAGGTATGGAGGGCTGTACATGTCAA
>NW_025201672.1:1852-5034 GCF_004010195.1 Chiloscyllium plagiosum
CCAGATGTAAAGAAGGATATTGTTGCTAGGGGAAGGATACAGAAATAGGGACGGGTCTAAGTTATTGCAGAGATTAGAGTGATAGGCATGGGTGTGGGGTAACATGAAGGTTACTGAGATCCGAAGGGGTGAAGGTGCTGGGATGGCATTTTTAATGCATTCATCGAATATTTGCATGGCCTGCTCGCATCTATTCCCTACCACTAGCTGTTCCATGAGAAGGTAGTGGTGAGATTGAATCACTGCGGCCCTGCACTCTCCTCCCTCAAATGATGGACATTACAAGATCGATTGAAAAGAGTGACTTGGCAACAGCACAACTGATTGCGGTATTTTGGTTCTGAAGGACATAGCTGCAGGACAGGGGCTGAAATCTATAGTTTTTAGGAGGTAGGGGCAGGACGGCAGGAGATGACCTATAAATGTGGTGAAGTTAACGAAGTGGCCTTCTGACACATCTGAAATCATAAGAAACAGAAGACAGATCGATGAAAGCGAACCCACAACTTACGAGTCCAATCTACTTGATACAATCCTGTCCCATAGAGTCATGAATGTTGGTGGACAATCAATCAACTTGTTGGAGGTGGTTCCCCAAACATAGCTCTCCTCAATGATTGAAGAGCACAGGACAACAATAGAAAATATAATGCTGAAACATTCACAACAACGTTTAGACAGAAGTTTCGAAAGGATGATTTAATTCAGGCTCTTCCAAAGATCTCCTGCATCACAGACAGCAGTCTTCAAATCATTTGATTAATCTCGTGTGATATCTCCGAATGGCAGGAAGGATTGGACAATGCAAAGGCTGTGGGGCCTGACAACATTGCATTCAAAGCATTCCTGCTGGGCTACAACACTAGTACCTGAGTGACAATGTGGAAAATGATCTGGATGTGTCCAGTCCTTAAATACATGCACGCAAAGACACACACACACACACACACACACACACACACACACACACACACACACACACACAGCCTTATAAGTAATTACTGCTCCATCAGTCTAATCTAGCTCATTAAAAAAGTAGTGAAAGATGTATCCTACAGTACTATCAAACAGCACTTTCTCAGCAACAACCTGATCACTATAGCTCAGTTTGGACGCTGCCAAGGCTACTGACCTCATTGAAGCCTTGGTTTAGAGATGGAGACCATGCAAAAAAACAAAGGTACATTCCAGTGTTGTGGTCAGAACAATTGCAGTTGTCATTACAGATGCATTTGATCTAGTCTGGCATCAAGGAGCAATGTAAAACTGGAGCCAATGGCAAACAGGGAAATGTCTGAACTGCCTTAAATCACACGATGTTCAAACAATAATGTCGGTGATTAAATGAGAGCAGCCAGCTCAGCTCCAGGCCTGCCCTTCAGCTGTTCCTCAGGGAAGGTGTTTGTGAGAAAATTGTGGATGAGAAATGAAAAGCTGAGGCAGCATAGTCCTAGATGATGATGGGATCGATCTCTGGTTAGACAGAGACGAGCGGCGGTAGTTTCACTGGAGAGTCACGCCGCTTCATGCAAAGGAAGATTGTCAGATGGACAGTCTTTTATATTCACCCCAGTTAGTGGAGGAAGGGAACCCACACCCTTGGCATTACTTTGTATTATCAACCATCCATCCAACTGACTGAGTTAATCAAGCCTGAGAGCAGCTACTTTCGGTCAATGATTTTCAATCTGTCCTGAGATGTTCTTGCGCACAATTGGAACAGGTGGAACTTAATTGTACATAGTGGACAATTGAAAACTGGGTATTATCAAAGGATGTCGAACATTCAATAATGACTTAGATTACTTTCAGTGTGGAAACAGGCCCTTTGGCCCAACAAGTCCACAGACCCGTCGAAGCGCAACTCACCCAGACCTATTCCATGACATTCAAGCTTTCCCCCAACATCACAAGCAATTTAGCATGACCAATTCAACTAACCTGCGCATCTCTGGACTGTGGGAGGAAACTCACGCAGACACGGGGAGAATGTGCAAACTCCACACAGACAGTTGCTCGAGGCTGGAATTGAATCTGGGACTCTGGTGCTTTGAGGCAGCAGTGCTAACCACTGAGCCACCGTGCGTTATGGTACTTGACTGTTAATAGTTAGAGCAATTCTGAAAACATTAACAAAGAATTTTCCGTCTCGAGTCTCAGCCATGGATGAGAAGGGCGATCAATGCAGTTGGACAATCCTGCTTGAATACGGACGTTGTGGAGCTGGTATACAATTAATATAGTTTATGAAAGATTGAGTATAAGATGCTTTTGCTGCACGAGTCCATCAACTTTCTTAGAGCTTCTCTCAGGATCAGATCCTAGGTGCAGAATTAAAAAGCTTATGTGGCATACCATAAGTCATCAGCAAAGATGACTTCTGGTTGGATTTACGTTGGATCCAATGGTTGCTGGTTAGATCTGCGGCAGATTATATGGGAATCAATGTGGGAATCAATAAAAATACCATTGAGTTTATCGTCGCCAATCCGCCTGCTGCAGATACACCTCTCCAGTTAATAGATCAGATAGTGTGCTCACTGCACAGTTCTTGTGGGGAGGATGGGCCTTCTTCACGTTTTGTCGACGATCCATCATGTTATGTAGCATCTCTTGTGCTGAATGCAACAGATGTTAAACAGGCAGAGCAACAAATGACGAGGTGTCCATGAGGAGCAGTGAGCCATCAGCAGCAGCAGAACCGTGCTCTTTATAATTCATGCAGTTTACAAACTCACGGCCGGACATATCTTCCACTTTACTGTAACTATCAATTCAAGGATCCAAAGTGGTTCAATGCGGAATGCAGAAAATCATGTCGGGAGCATTATCAGACAGGCCGAGATATGAGGGGTCGGCGTGGAAAATCTTTTATTGCCTTCAGCAACAAAACAGAATGACCCGCACAGTAAACAACATAAGCAGTAAGTGAGGAGGGCACTCAGTGATCCTACAACGAATGGTTCAGAACTCTCATCTTGTCACATGTCGCCAGAGAAAATGTTGGACAATGTCTGAGACAATTAGAGGAGGTTGCTGGGCAGCGGAAATGAAGTACAATTGATCAGAAATTCATCTAGACTTACCACATAAATGCAATGCTTACAGGAGCAGGTTATTTCAGCGTGGAAATAGACAGTCTCTTTCTCTCCCACTCATAGACACATACCCTCACATGAGCA
>NW_025201672.1:6150-7264 GCF_004010195.1 Chiloscyllium plagiosum
TGAAAAACTCCCAGTAAGATTTTAAAAAGAAAACGTCTTATCTCAAAACCAGGCAGCTTTTGTTTCTTCTATTTGCATCTTCCTGTGACTTACTTTCTTTTTCTGAGGAATTCAACTTCACAGTTTACTGATTGATAAAGGTGCTTTGAAGAGAGATAGTTTTCAAACGGTTGCGCTTGATTTGAATTTTTTTTTTTGTTTTTTTTCAGCTACTCCAGTTTGTTAAGTTTTGTCTTATTGCGTGAACTTGGTTCTATCACTGTTAGCTTTTAACTTTCTTAAAAGGTATTATTTACTCACATATCCATAACACTGACCTCTTAAGAATCAAAAGAACCATCATAATGAAAAGAAAGCTTCATTTTGTTCTCTACTTTTTAAACATAACGATAAATTTAATATAAGTTCGCCCATCTGCTTCCAACCTGCATATACATAAAATAAATAAAGACAGATTTCATCTAAACTGGATCAGTGAAATCTGCGATAACGCATCTGCAATTGCATGATCCACAGCATGAATGATTTTTAAATTAAGAGTCTGCAACATCATACTCTGATGAAATAATATCATACTCTTATCTTGAAGGCGTTCGAAGAATATATGCAGATAGTGGTCAGTGTACACAACCGTGTCTGACACATTGTTCGTGACATACACATTAACATGTTATTAGGCTAGTACCAAAGTCCATCGTTCTTTTTCGATTGTGGAGTATTTTCTCTGGTGAATGATGACATTTTTCGAAAAGCAACCAACTGTCAGTTCAATCCCGTCCTCGTTTTCATGTCGTAGTAGGCTCCACCTCCATTGTCACGAGCATCGATGGCGACTTTAAAATGTTCTGAACCATTTGGTACAGGTAAAAATGGTTTGGTAGTTAATATTGATTTCAAACGGTCGAATGCCACCTGACATGGTTCAGTCCATCAGAACTTTGTGTTGTTCTCAGCAAATCGGTTGACGGTTCCACTACACTGCTGTGGTTTGAAACAAACTTCCGATAGAATCCACTGAGTCTCGACAATTGTGCCACATCTTTCTATGAGGTTGATCGTGAACATTCCTCGATGGCCTTTATCTTTGCCTTCCTTGGGGTCGACCTTCTTTGAC
>NW_025201673.1:0-5860 GCF_004010195.1 Chiloscyllium plagiosum
CTACCTACCACAATCCCAGATACCTCCCCCCTGACTCACCCCTTTCTCATTTATCCCTCAGCCCCCTTTGCAAATGACTTTCATTCATGATGAAGGGATTATGCCTGAAACATCGATTTATCCGCTCTTAGTATGCTGCCTGACTGTGCTTTTCCAGCACCACACACTTCGACTCTGATCTCTAGCATCTGTAGTCCCCACTTTCTCCTCACAGCTTGATGGTTTGCCTGACTCAGATTTATAACGGTTACTTCAAATAAAACAAAAGCTATCGTGTACTTAAACAGCATTTAAAAAAAACAATACATTGTGGTCACTGTTCCCAAAAGGTCCTTTCCAGCAAAATTGTCAATGAGCTCTTCTGATTACTCAACACCAATTCCTAAATAACCTGATCTCGATCTCAGTGCTCGACATAATGTTAATGTAAACCATCTCACACGTGGTCACGAAATCCATTTTTCCCAGTATTAGCATTCAATTGGGTAAACACAGATTAGATATAACTTAAACAGTACATTATGACTGAAGTAGTCACAAATGTGAATATCTCATTTCCTGTTTTATAACATGTCCAGCATTTGTATTGCAGCTTTCACTTTGACGTATAACTCCCATCAATGTTTGCTCCTCATTGCTGTCTTTGTGCTCCACCTTACTAGATTCTGTAGAATCTGAGCAATGTGGGCTCTGGGGAGATTAATGGTAGAGATCATCTCGCCACATCATTTATGATCTTCTCAAACATTAATTTCTCCAGAACTCCCGTTATGCTGATGGAGTCGAGAAGACAATGATCTTCCAACAATGCTCTGTATTCCCCCAGAGAGCTGAGACAGCACTAATCTGGGTGGGAACTTTACAACAGGCTGGTAAAGTGTTGCTGCTGCCGTACAGGGTCTTAGTGAGATCACATCTGGAGTTGTGTGTACAGATTTAATCTCTTCAATGAAGAAAGGATATTGTTATATTTGAAGCAGCTCAGAGTTGGTTCCCTCAGCTGATTCCTGCAATGAAGGTGCTAGCTTATAACGAAAGGGTGATCAGGTTGACCCAGTAGCCATTGGAGTTTACAAAAATTAAAGAGTGTCCTATTTCAACATAGATGACAGAAGTAGTCAACAAGTGAAGTGAATTACACACATAGTGGAGGAACCATTCCGTTCTCCAGTGTGTTACACAGGAACAACAGAAGGATATTCAGGCCTTCGAACCTGTTACACCAAAACAGGATGAGGCTATTCAGCCCCTGGAGCCTGATATACATTTACAGAAGGAGGCCAATCAGCCACTCGAGCCTATAACAGTAGGCCATGCTGAACCAGTATCCTGTTACACAGCAACAGGATCAGTTCATTCAGCCACCTCAAGTCTGTAACATTGGAACATGGAAGAGATCTACAGTGACTAGAGATTGTTACACTGGGATAACAGGAGGCCATTCAGACCCACCGAGCCTATTTCAAGGGAGTTGGATAAGGATAAAAACTATCTGACACTTCTTTCATGAGAAACGAGAGGTAATTCAGACGCATGGTTGTTGTATGGGAACAAGAGAAGACCAATCACTCCCTCGGTCCCAACTCCGAGATACATGAGGAGACCGTTCAGTATATCCATCAGCTCCTCAAAATGTTACACAGCAACAGGAGGATTCCATAATCCCCCAACCCCCTAACGCATCAACGGGAGAAGGTCAATCTGGCCTTGAAGACATCAGCATGTGAACACCAGAAAGACATCAGCCTATCGAGATTGTACACCAGCAGGATAATGAGTCCATTCAGCCACACATGCCTCAAACAGCAATTGGAGCAGATCTCTTAAAACCTTTTGCCCATTAAACAGGAATTCAAAGAAAACGTAAAGTTTTTCAACGGGAAGAAATTATAATAACTGCAGACATTTGGGAGTAAAACGTAATGATAAACCATTGTAATTTAAGACAATTATTAGAATCTATTATTGAGGACATTTGCAAAGTTAAACCACAATCCGTCGGAGTCAATGTGGTTTTACAAAGGTTATATCGAGTTTGAAGTGTTTGCTTGAGTTACTTAAAGATGTGACAAGCAAGGTGGATAGTAGGATTCCTGGAGATGGAATCTATCTGGTCTTCCTGAAGGCATTGGATATGTCGCTTCTACAAAAAGTAAGTGGTAAGATCAGACAACATGGGTTTGGGACTAATTTATTAGCTTGTATTGAGGATTGGTTAAGCAACAAAAATCAGTCAGATGGAAAAAATGTGTCCTTTTATTTTGGCAAATGCAATTTGTGGTGTGCCATTGATTTCAGTTCTCATTTGCGATCGATAGTATTACTGTACTCGATTGACGGGATAGAAAATACGACACCACATTTTCAGGTGGCACTAACATTGGTGGGAAATTACTTTGGAATGATAATGCAAGATAGGTTGGGTGAATGAGCCAACATTTGGCAAGGAAAATTAAAGTGAATAAATATGGGGCTATTCAAGTTGGCCAGTATAATAGAAAGACAAATTATTATCTAAATGGAGACAAAGTTGAAAGTTCTTAGGTGCAGGAGGATCTGGGTGCCTGCTTGCATATCACAAAAAACCTGCATGCGGGTATAGCAATTATTGAGAAATGCAAGCATGATTTCAGCGTTTATTTTTAAAAGGATAGAGTAGAAAGGTAGGGAGTGTTGCTATAGTTATGCAAGGCATCAGTGAAGCTGCAACTGGAGGACAGTTTGGGTGTCCTGCTGAATGAGGTATTTCCATTGGAGGCAATTCAGAAGAGCTTCATTGGATTGATTCCAGACTTGAAGTGTTTGTCTTATGAAGAGAAATTGAGCAGTTTAGGCCTATACTCTCGAGTTTATAATAATAAAAGGAAATTTCATTGAGATCTGTAAAATGCTAAATGTAATTGAAAGTGTAGGTGTGGATGGATTTTCTTTCCTGTGGCACAATCTATAACAAGAGACTAGGGTTTAGGATGGAGAGATGGCAGGAAAGTGGAATACAGGCCACGTTGACATCAGCCTCATCGAGGGGTTGGTTTCCTCACAGATGCTCCTTGTTCTAATTCAACCCTTCGACTGTGTTGCACAGGAATGGGAGAGGACTGAGTATCATACAGGAAGTAGGCACTCAGGATAAATCAGTCTTAATCAGTTAGACAGAACGTAACCAGTAGGGTCACACAGTGACCAGTACTTGGTTCTAAACTATTTACAGTCTATATTAATGCTCAGGAGGATGGAACAGATATACAGATGCTGAGTTTGGTGTTGTCGCTGTGATAGGCAAGAGATTAAATTATCAAGAGAGGGTGGAGGGTCTGCAAATAGATTCAGAGAGGTAAAGGCAATAGATAATAGTTTGGCAGGTGGAATTTAACATGATATAACCTGTCATTTCATTTACAGGAATAATGGAAGGCAGTATGTGACTGAAATGGAGAGGGATTACAGGACTAAATGATATTGTACTAGGGAGTTCACTCAGATCCGTTCAGACACGGGAGGTTTTGCTCCATCCCAGACACTCCAAGTGACCCCATTGCTCTCCGTACACATGGAATACATTGATGTGGTTGATTGGTGATGTGGATGATGTTTTGAAATGTGCATCAAGGGGATGGGCTTTATCCAAGATATATTCATTTCTTTCTACGCGGAGACCCGATGACGATGGGAATGGCTGACTGCTTCTGAATGAAGAAGCTATGACTGCTGCCAGGACAGGGGGTATTCACCAACATGATGTACTGTGCATGGACACACTGCAACATTAATAGAGGGAGAGCGCTCCTTCAGTTCCTTTACCTCTCCCTGTTGACATAGTTACTCCGCAGATGCCATGTACACCATCGGGAATCCCACTATACTGGATACACCCGGCAGCTCCCTGCTGTGGGAGAAACAATGTGTTGACCTCATCCACCATATATATCCTCCGTCACCGTATGGTGACATTGATGTTGAGATACTGGGAAATGATGGATATGTCACCGAGTCCTGCCTGGAAAGTTCTGGATCATAGAAGCTGAATGAAACTGTGACGCTAACAGCCACTTGCAGCACCGTCCTCCGCCTGGTGTGAAGCTGCAGGTCATGTTGAAGGAGGTGACACCGCTCTGTGACCAGCACCTTGTTCAATCAGGGTCCCCTCACACTTTGATCCTAGGTTAGGTGGAGCTTGGGAAGCTGTTCCTGGATAACCCGATGTGGATACAGCAGATCCCTTTCCCCACACAGACTCCGTGGTTTCCGAGCTTCCCCTCTCTGCAGCCTCTGCTCCGTTTGTTGATCATGTTACAGACCCAGATGTTGTAACTACAGTCCCAATGCTCCATCCCGAGTTGGGTCAGCAAATCCTCAGGTCTCCCTGAATGTCTGAGGCAACTCACAGCACAACCTCCAGCAAACCATTCCCCAACTCCTCCACTAACTTTTCAATAACAGGAGTCAATCAGAAACCCCTCGGCTACAGATCCCCGCAAAATATTTTAAGAAGGCCGCTTAGACCCAAAGCTTTCCTTATTTTGAATATAGATGGGAAGTGTGCATTCCAGATACGTTGTGACTGGTCAAACCACTCGACATTAAGCAAAATATAATATAATCTATTCAAATGATTTAGTTAAAATCCAATCAAAGGAAAGAACATTTTGGGATAGCTTATATGTTGGAACACTTACACAACAATAGATACCGTACCTTCTTGGTTTACCCTTCTGGGATCTCCAACAGCTTCTGAATGCTGCAGCTAAAAACCAAACGAGAAGACCTGGTCTGTGAGAACTGGCCACTGCCCTTCAATTATTACCATCATTTAATGAAAGCTAAAGGCTTTCTCAGTTATTTACTTAAACTGTGTTCAGACAGCAGTTCTGCACCTCTGCCTTTATAAACTTTCTTCAAAAACAACCTAAGAGAAAATGGCCTCTTTACAGTGATAGTATACTCACAACTCCTCCTTTAATAAAATGATCCATCACTATACAAAGATGGATTAATTTTAGACATTCTAATCGTCTTCTATTTGTAGACTGAAATGCATATATAGGCAAAAACAATGACTGCCGATGCTGGAAACCAGATTCTAGATTAATGGTGCTGGAAGAGCACAGCAGTTCAGGTAGCATCCGAGGAGCAGTAAAGTCGACGTTTCTGTGCGAGATATGCGGCTGTCCGGCCCCATCTCCGGCACTTTTATTTCCCTTCCCAGGAACAAAGACACGGAGAAGTCTGTCCAAAACTTTTCATTCAACTTTGCAAAGTCGGGTGCAGTGCCTCGTGGGTACACACATGAATAATAATCTCCACACATTATATACACGTAAATGTGGGCTCGGTCTCCTACTGCTGTCTTGACCAACGAGTGCTAGGGTTCCCCACTGTTTTCCTTATTTGGGTTCTGGTGCCTGCGATTATTTTGTTACTCACTTGGTCAATCAGTGTTCGAGCTCCCCGTTCTTTCCTTATATGGATGATGTTGTGCAACTGTGGTTAAGGGCGGTCTCTCAACTATCGAGGAAAGCTGTTACAATTGTTTCATTCATAAAAACATGGGGGAGGTCCGGCAGCAGTTTCGAGTGTCTGCTTGTGTTTACTATAAGGTAGAAAAGACTAAAATGCAGCTAACCGTTTAAAAATTACACTACCCTCTACAACAGCACCCAACAACGCCCCCAGCCTGCAACTCTCCACCGTCCACACATCATCCCCAGCCCGACCCTCACCGCTGTCCACACACCGCCTCCAGCCTGACCATCGCCGCCGCCCACACACCGCCCCAGAATAACCCTCACTACCGTCCACACACCACCGACTGCCTGACCCTCACCGCCATCCACACACCGCCCCCAGCCTGACCTTCACC
>NW_025201673.1:5978-7265 GCF_004010195.1 Chiloscyllium plagiosum
ACACACCACCCACAGCCTGACCCTCACCACTGTCAACACACCACCTCCAGCCTGACCCTCACCACCATCAACACACCACCTCCAGCATGACGCTCACCACCATCAACACACCACCGCCAGCCTGTCCCTCATCGCCTTCGAACACACTGCGCCCAGCCTGACCCTCAGCGCTGTCCACCAACCGCCCCCAGCTGGACCCCTATTGCCGTCCACCAACCTTCGCCAGCCTGACCCGCACCACTGTCCAACACTGCAACAAGCCTTACCCTCACTGCCATCCATTCCACCCAATCCTGACCCTCACCACCGCCTCCAGCCTGACCCTCACCCTCGCTCACACACCATCCCCAGACTGACCGTCACCGCCGTCCATACACTGCCCCCAGCCTGACCCTCACAGCCATCAACACAACATCTCCAGCCTGAGCCTCACCACTGTTTACACACCACCCACAGCCTGACCCTCACCACTGTCAACACACCACCTCCAGCCTGACCCTCACCACCATCAACACACCACCTCCAGCATGACGCTCACCACCATCAACACACCACCGCCAGCCTGTCCCTCATCGCCTTCGAACACACTGCGCCCAGCCTGACCCTCAGCGCTGTCCACCAACCGCCCCCAGCTGGACCCCTATTGCCGTCCACCAACCTTCGCCAGCCTGACCCGCACCACTGTCCAACACTGCAACAAGCCTTACCCTCACTGCCATCCATTCCACCCAATCCTGACCCTCACCACCGCCTCCAGCCTGACCCTCACCCTCGCTCACACACCATCCCCAGACTGACCGTCACCGCCGTCCATACACTGCCCCCAGCCTGACCCTCACCACCGGCCACACACTGCCTCTAGCCTGACTCTCAATGCCGCTCACAAACCACCCACAGACTGACCATCACCGCCGTCCACACACCACCCCCAGCCTGACCCTTATTGACGTCAAACACAGTGCTCCCAGATTGTTCCTCACCGCCGTCCACCAAAAACCCAAACCTGACCCTCACCACTGTCCATCAACCGTCCCCAGCCTGATTCCCAACACTGTCCAAAACTGCAACAAGTCCGACCCTCACCGCCGACCACATACCACCCTCAGACTGACCCTCACTGCCGTCCACACACCGCACCCAGACTGACCCTCATTGCTGTCCACACACATCGCCCCCAGCCTGACCCTCACTGCGGACAACACACCGCACCCAGACTGACCCTCACAGCCGTCCACACACATCGCCCCCAGCCTGACCCTCACTGCCGTCCACACACATCGCCCCCAG
>NW_025201674.1:0-7266 GCF_004010195.1 Chiloscyllium plagiosum
TGTGTGGGGAGGGGGGAGGGGTGGGGATGTGTGTGGTGTGCATTTGGGATGGTTGAATGTGAAAATCACTGAGTAAGAGAAATGCACTTGAAGTAAGCCAGGTTAAATATGAACAACTGGCCGGGATTTGGATAAACGACACAGAGCGATTGAGGGAAGTTTCATGGACAAATGAGTTATGCTCCCGTTCATATTGTGGAATAACACATTGACGGAGCCCATTTGTCAGTAAAATATGGAAATGCTCCACTGGAATAAATACAATCTATGGAGACTGACATTAATCACCGTCACTGAACGAACAGGTTCAGTTAACCCCTTCCTGACATCACATTTCATATCACAATAAAAGGAATATTTACTCAGTCTGAATGGAATGGATGAGGGTTACTGCCGGACCAACAATAAATCTTTCAATCTTTCTTTTTACCATTTCCTTGTATCTGGAAGAATCTGTATTCACTCACTCAAGGGAGAAAGTGAGGATTGCAGATGCTGGAGGTCAGAGTCGAGAATGCGGTGCTGGAAAAGCACAATCCTTCAGGCAGCATCCGAAGATCAGAAGAATCCACATTTCATATGTCAGCCCTTCATCGGGAATGAGGCTTGTCGCCTTAAGGTGCTGAGAGATAAATGAGAAGTGGATAGGAATGGGAGAAGGTAGCTGAGAATGTGGCAGGTAGCTGAGAATGTGACAGGTAGAGAACGTTTAGGGTGGAAGTGATATGGCAGAGAGGACGGTGGAGCAGAAAGGTGAAAAGGAATTTGGGCAGGTAGGACAGGTCACGGGGGCTATGTTGAGTTGGAAGGTTAACGTGTGGGAAAGGAAAATGAGGAAATTAGTGAAATCACATTGATCCCGTGTGGTTGCAAGGTCCAAAGTTGGAAGATGAGGCTTTGTTCCTCCAGGCATCCGTTGGTTAGGGGGTAGTGGTGAAGGAGGACCAGGGCCTTGGAGTGAGAGGGTGTGCTGAAATGTCTGGCCATGGGGCAGTGGGGTTGATTGGTGCGGGTATCCTGGAGATGTTCTCTGAAGTGTGCCGCATGTTCGCTTCCTGTCTCCCCTATGTGGAGGAGACAACATCGGGAGCAATGGATATGGTAGGTTGTGTGCCTGGAAGTACAGGAAAAGCTCCGATGGATGTGGAAGGATCATTTGGGGCCTTGGGCGAAGGTGAGTGGGGAGGTGAGGACGCAGGTTGTGCAATTCCTGCGGTGGCAGAGGAAGGAGCTGCGATGGGAGAGTGTTTTGGTGGTGGGGGAGGCGGATGTTGACATGAATGCACGAAGCATTAGAAATAAGATGGATGAACTTGAGGCTCTTTTGGAAATTGGCAGATACGATACTCTGGGGATAACTGAGATGTGGTTTCAAGTGGACAGGGCCTGGGAAATGAATATTCAAGGTTAAACGTGCTATCGTAAGGACAGACTAACGGGCAGAGGGGGTGTGGTGGCCATGTTGGTAAGGAATGATATTCAGTCCCTTGCGCGGGGGGACCTAGAATCAGGGGATGTAGAGTCAGTGTGAATAGAGCTGAGAAATTTTAAGGGTAGAAACACCCTCATGGGAGTTATCTACAGGCCGCCAATCAGTAGTCCGGATGTCGGATGTAAGTTGAATCAGGAGCTGAAATTGGCCTGTTGCAAAGATGTTACTTCAGTTGTTATGGGGGATTGTAACATGCAGGTAGACTGGGAGAATCAGGATGGTATTGGACCTCAAAAAAGAGACTTTGTGGAGTGCCTCCGAGATGGATTCTTAGAGCAGCTGGTGCTGGAGCCTTCCAGGGAGAAGCCAATTCTGGATCTCGTATTGTGAAACGAACCAGAATTGATCAGGGACCTCGACGTGAAGGAGCCATTAGGAGATAGTGACCATAATATAATAAGCTTCAATCTGCAATTTGAGAGGGAGAGGGTACAGTCGCAAGTGACAATATTTCTGTTGAATGAAGTGAACTATGGAGCTATGAGGGAGGCGCTGGCCAAAGTTCAATGGTGCAATAACTTAGCAGGGATGGCAGTGGAGGAACAATGGCGGATATTTCTGTGTATAAAGCAGAAGATCAGTTCATTCCAAAACGGAAGAAAGTTCCCAGGAGGAGGCATGGGTGGCTGTGGCTGACAAGGGAAGTTAAGGAACATATAAAGTTAAAAGAGAAAAAGCATAACATCGCAAAGATAAGTGGGTGAACGGAGGACTGGAAAGCTTTTAAAGCACAACAGAGGATTACTAAGAAGGAAATACGCAGAGAAAAAATGAGGTACGAAGGTAAACTGGCCAAAAATATAAAGGAGGATAGTAAAAGCTTTTTAGGTACATGAAAGGCAAAAACAAAAATGGTTAAGTCTAAAATCGGGCCCTTGAAGACAGAAACAAGGGAACATATTACAGGGAACAAAGGAATGGCAGAAGGATTGAATTGGTAATTCAGATGGGGAAGACACAAGCAATCTTCCTGAGGTAACAGTGGCTGAAGGACCTGAACTTAAGGGAATTTATATCTGCCAGGATTTGGTGTTGGAGAGACTGTTAGGTCTGAAGGTTGATATGTCCTCGGGGCCTGATAGTCTACTTCCCAGAGTATTGAAGGAGGTGACTCGAGAAATCGTGGATGCGTTGGTGATTATTTTCCAAAGTTCGATAGATTCAAGATCTGTTCCTGCGGATTCGAGGTTAGCTAATGTTGTACCACTTTTTAAGAAAGGTGGGAGAGAGAAAGCAGGGAATTATACACCAGCTAGTCTGACCACAGTGGTTGGAAAAATGCTAGAGTCTATTATAAAGGATGAATTTACAACACATCAGGATAGTAGAAACCGGATAGGTCAGAGTCAGCATGGATTTATGAAGAGGAAATATTATGAGTAGACGTAGTGTACCTGGACTTGCAGAAAGCTTTTGATAAAGTCCCACATAGGAGGTTAGTGAGCAAAATTAGGGTTGCATGGTATTGGGGGCAAGGTACTAACTTGGATTTAAAGTTGGTTGGCTGATAGGAAACAAAGAGTAGTGATAAACGGCTCCATTTCGGAATGGCAGGCAGTGACCAGTGGGGTACCACAGGGATCAGTGCTGGGACCGCACTGTTAAAGATATAAAATATGGTATTCGTAATGCCATTAGCAAATTTGCTGATGATACTAAGCTGGGTGGCAGGGTGAAATGTGAAGAGGATGTTTGGAGATTGCAGGGTGACCTGGACAGATTAGGTGAGCGGTCAGATGAATGGCAGATGCAGTTTAATGTGGATAAATGTATGGACTTTGGTGGCAGGAACAGGAAGGCAGATTACTACCTAAATGGAATCAATTCAGGTCAAGGGGCAATACAAAGAGATCTGGGTGTTTTAGACACCAGTCAGTAGAGGTAAGCATGCAGGTACAGCAGGTAGTGAAGAAGGAATGTTGGCCTTCATAGCAAGATGGATTGAGTATAGAAGCAAAGAGGTGCTTCTGCAGCTGTACAGGGCCCTGGTGAGAACACAACTGGAGTACTGTGTACATTTCTGCTCTCCAAATATGAGGAAAGACATTCTGGCTATTGAGGGAGTGCAGTGTAGGTTCACGAGGTCACTTCCTGGAATGGCGGGACTACCTTGTGCTGAAAGACTGGAGCGACTGGGTTTGTATACCTTTGATTTTTGAAGACTGAGAGGAGATCTGATTGAGACATATAAGATTATTAAAGAATTGGACACGCTGGAGGCAGGAAACATGTTTCCGCTGATGGGTGAGTGCCGAACCAGAGGACACAGCTTAAAAATACGTGGTAGACCAATTAGGACAGAGATGAGGATAAACGTCTTCACCCAGAGAGTGGTGGTTGTGTGGAATGCTCTGCCCCAGAGGGCAGTGGAGGGCCAGTCTCTGGATTCGTTTAAGAAAGAGTTGGATAGAGCTCTCAAGGATAATGGAATCAAGGGTTATGGGGATAAGGCAGGAACAGGATACTGATTAAGGATGATCAGTCATGATCATATTAAATGGTGGTTCAGTTTCGAAGGGCAGAATGGCCTACTCCTGCACCTATTGTCTATTGTGTATTGACTCCCTCTGGACACCTCACCATGTCCAACCTCCCCACCTGCACCAGCACTAACAGCAAGGCGACTCACTCCCACCCTCGCTCCCTCCCTCCCTTCCTCCCATTCCAGGAGAAACAGTCTGAAATAGGACAGAAAGCGCCAAGCCGGGTGGTGAAGTGCCCAATATCCGTTCCCTCACACTCCTTCACTCCTGCCTTGTGGGGGGTGGGGGTGGGGGTGGGGGGGGGGGGTGGTGGTACCTGGTACGAGCCGAAGAGGGCCAGGACGTTTTGTGTGCAGATTCTGAAACATCCACGTCCCACCAATCGAGTAAGGAGCAATATTCAGTGAAGGGCAATTCGCACTTTCAATCCATTGGCAGCTCCGTTTCCCCCCGGCGCAAATTAGAAGCCGTGGCCCTGATGCCATCTCCCTTTTGTGTCGAGCTGGTACAAATGGAATCCAGAAGGTCTCGGTGGGCAGCAGGGTGGACTCACAACACATCGTCACCACCACCTCCCAAGAAAGGAGCATGGAGACTCCCTCATTCACATCCTTCTGTAAACAGCTCAGATACTGAAACTTATCTGTGATAGTTACTGCTCTCCCCACTTGTCCCGTCATTTTTAATAATCTTTGATCATTTACACTCAGGTCTTCTGTTCCTGCACTCCTTTTATAACGGTACAGCCTGTTTTATATTGTATTTCAATGTTCTTCCTACTGAAGTGTATCACCTCACACTGCCCTGCATTGATCCTCATCTGCCATAAAACTGAAAACCAGCGTGTCACTGTCCTGTTGGCGTACCACACTGCCCATCACAAACTTTATAATTCTTCCAGGTTTGTTACCTGCAAACATTGAAATTGTCCTACAGTCACACGCCACACGGACATACCGACTCACTCATTATTGTGATCAAGTGCAATACTAACAAACTCCCTGAGTACAGAATTAAATACTGACACACACTAGATAGGGCAAGTGACATATTGACAAGAAAATCATGGAGCAAGAGAATTACTGACAGACTCTCCATATCTGTATTAGTTTCCGGTGTATTAGTGAGTGTCTCTATGTCTCTGTATTAGTGATTGTGTGTATCTGTGTGGGGCGAATCTGGCAGTCACTATGGTTCTTAAAGTGATGTAATATCCCCCTGTCATGAGTTCTGAGGAAGGGTCACTTTACCTGAAACTTTAACTATCATTTCTGTCTACAGGTGCTGTCGGACTTGTTGCTGTCCGTCTATGCTTCACTCTTTCTGTTGCTGTCAGTCTATGCTTCACTCTCCACACCACTGAACAGGGATTCAGTATAGGAGGGACCAAGAGAAGGCAACAGATGACAGCACCATCAACACACACACACACACAGAGGCAGATACACACACACGCACACGCAAACACACACAGAGAGAGAGAGAAACAGACACATAACATACACAGAGAGATAGATACACTCAGGGGGCACACAGAGACACATATAGACACACAAAAATAGACAAGCGCGGAAAGAAATATTCAGATACATGCTTGGACATACAAACACACATGGAGTCATAGAGTTACACTGGGTGTTTGTAAGCAGTCCTATTGGCTCATACAGTCCATGCTGATGATAACCTCAAACTAAACCAGTCCCACCTGCATGCGCTTGGACCATATTTTCCCAAACTTTCTCTTATACTTGTACTTAATCAAGTGTCATTTAAATGTTGTAACTTTACCCATATCCATCACTTCTTAGGAGTTCATTCCATACACGAACCAAATGGTGTGTAATCAAAATGAACTTCATGGGTCCTTGATTAGATTTAGATTACATTACAGTGTGGAAACAGGCCCTTCGGCCCAACAAGTCCACACCGACCTGCCGAAGCGCAACCCACCCATAACCTAACACTACGGGCAATTTAGCATGGCCAATTCACCTGACTTGCACATCTTTTGGATTGTGGGAGGAAACCGGAGCAAACCCACGCAGACACGGGGAGAATGTGCAAACTCCACACAGTCAGTCGCCTGAGGCGGAAATTGAACCCGGGTCCCAGGCGCTGTGAGGCAGCAGTGCTAACCACTGTGCCACCATGCCGCCCCAGTCCTGATAAGGTATACATGAGAACTCTGTGGGAAGCTCGGCGAAATGAGTGCTGGCAATCTTAATGGCATGTTCTTATCATCAATAGCCAAAGATGAGGTGCTGGAAGACATGAGGCCGACTAACGTGATGCTACCATTAAACAAACTGGGAAGGAAAAGCCAGTGAACTATAGACCAATGATCCTGACATCGGTGGTGGGCAAGTTATTGGAGAGAATTATGAGGGACAGGACGTACATGTATTTGGAAAGGCAAGGACCAATTGGGGATAGTCAACATGGCTTTGTGCATGGGAAATCATGTCTCACAGCCACGATTATTTTTGCTTGAAGAAGTAATGAAAAAGATTGATGAGGGCAGACCAGTGCAAGTGATCTATATGGACTTCAGTAAGAAGTTCAAAAAAGTTCCTCCTGGTAGACTGGTTAGCAAGGTTAGAGCTCATGGAATACAGGGAGAACTAACCATTTGGATACAGAACTGGCTAAAGGTATAAGGCAGTGGGTGGTGGTGGTGAGTTGCTTTTCATACTGGAGGCCATAGATCAGTGGAGTGCCACAAAGATCGGTTCTGGGTCCACTGCTATTTGTCATTCATATAAATGATTTGGATATGAATATAGGAGGCATGATTATTACGTTTATAGATGACACCAAAGTTGGAAGTGCAGTGGACAGAGAGAAAATGTTATCTCAGAGTATAACGGGACCTTAACCAGAAAACCAATGGGCTGAGGAGTGGCAGATGGAGTTTAAGTTAGATAAATGTGTTGTACTGCATTTTGGAAAAGAAAATCAAGGCTTGGCTGTTCCGTTTAAAGTTAAGTTCCTGGGGAGTGTTGCTCAACAAAGAAACATTGTACAGAACATTGGTCACTATTGAATACTTGCTGCAATTACGGTTTCCATCATAGAGGAAGGATGTGTGAAACTTGAAAGGATTCAGAAAAGATTTACAAAGGCACTGCCAGGGTTGCGGGTTCTGAGATTTATGGAGAAGCTGAGTAGGCCGGGATTATTTTACCTAGAGAACCAACGGTTGAGAGGTTCCAAATTCATAAGTGGAATGAATAGCGTGAATAGCTAAGGTCTTTTTTTCCCAAGTTAGCACGTTCCAAAGCTGGAGGGCAT
>NW_025201675.1:0-1109 GCF_004010195.1 Chiloscyllium plagiosum
GTGACAGAGACAGTAACAGTGCAGGGTCAGTGAGGGACAGTAACAGTGCGGGGTCAGTGATGGAGACAGTAACAGTGCGGGGTCAGTGATAGACAGTAACAGTGCGGGATCAATGATGGAGACAGTAACAGTGCAGGGTCAGTAATGGAGACAGTAACAGTGCGGGATCAGTAAGAGACAGTAACGGTGCGGGTTCAGTGACGGAGACAGTAACAGTGCGGGGACAGTGAGAGACAGTAACAGTGCAGGCTCAGTGAGAGACAGTAACAGTGCGGGGTCAGTGAGAGACAGTAACAGTGTGATGTCTGTGACGGAGACAGTAACAGTGTGAGGTCAGTGATGGAGATAGAAACATTGCGGGGTCAGTGACGGAGACAGTGACAGTGTGGGGTCAGTGAGAGACAGTAACAGTGCAGGGTCAATGATGAAGACAGTAACAGTGCAGGGTCAGTGAGAGACAGTAACAGTGTGGGGTCAGTAAGAGACAGTAACATTGTGGGGTCAGTAATGGAGTCAGTAACAGTGCAGGGTCAGTGACGGCGACTGTAACAGTGCAGGGTCAGTGAGAGACAGTAACAGTGTGGGGTCAGTGATGGAGACAGTAACAGTGCAGGGTCAGTGACCGAGACAGAAACAGTGCAGGGTCAGTGATGCAGACAGTAACAGTGCGGTGTCACTGATGGAGACAGTAACAGTGCGTGGTCAGTGAGAGTTAGTAACAGTGTAGGGTCAGTCATGGAGACAGTAACAGTGCGGGGTCAGTGACGGAGACAGTAACAGTGTGGGGTCAGTGATGGAGACAGTAACAGTGCGGGGTCAGTGAGAGTTAGTAACAGTGCAGGGTCAGAAATGGAGACAGTAACAGTGCGGGGTGGGTGACGGAGACAGTAACAGTGCAGGGTCAGTGACGGAGACTTTAACAGTGCGGGGTCAGTGAGAGACAGTAACAGTGCCGGGTCTGAGACGGAGACAGTAACATTGCGTGGTCAGTGACGGAGACAGTAACAGTGCGGTGTCAGTGATGGAGACAGTAACAGTGCGGGGTCAGTGACGGAGACAGTAACAGTGCAGGGTCAGAGACGGAGACAGTAACAGTGCGGGGTCAGTGA
>NW_025201675.1:4532-7267 GCF_004010195.1 Chiloscyllium plagiosum
GGGGTCAGTGACGGAGACAGTAACAGTGCAGGGTCAGTGAGGGACAGTAAAAGTGTGGGGTCAGTAAGAGACAGTAACAGTGCCGGGTCAGTGATGGAGCCAGTAACAGTGCGGGGTCAATGACTGAGACAGTAACAGTGCGGGGTCAGTGAGAGACAGTAACAGTGCAGGGTCAGTGATGGAGACAGTAACAGTGCGGGGTCAGTGATGGAGACAGTAACAGTGCAGGCTCAGTGAGAGTTAGTAACAGTGTAGGGTCAGTGATGGAGACAGTAAAATTGCGGGGTCAGTGACGGAGACAGTAACAGTGCAGGGTCAGTGAGAGTTAGTAACAGTGTAGGGTCAGTGATGGAGACAGTAACAGTGCGGGGTAAGTGATGGAGACAGTAACAGTGCAGGGTCAGTGAGAGTTAGTAACAGTGTAGGGTCAGTGATGGACACAGTAAAATTGCGGGGTCAGTGACGGAGACAGTAACATTGCAGGGTCAATGATGGAGACAGTAACAATGCGGGGTCCGTGAGAGACAGTAACAGTGCGGGGTCAGTGACGGAGACAGTAACGGTGCTGGGTCAGTGACGGAGACAGTAACAGTGCGGGGTCAGTGATAGACAGTAACAGTGCGGGGTCAGTGATGGACATTGTAACAGTGTGTGGTCAGTGATGAAGACAGTAACAGTGCAGGGTCAGTGAGGGACAGTAAAAGTGTGGGGTCAGTAAGAGACAGTAACAGTGCCGGGTCAGTGATGGAGCCAGTAACAGTGCGGGGTCAATGACTGAGACAGTAACAGTGCATGGTCTGTGAGAGTTTGAAACAGTGCAGGGTCAGTGATGGAGACAGTAACAGTGTGGTGTCAGTGATGGAGACAGTAACAGTGCAGGGTCAGTGAGAGTTAGTAACAGTGTTGGGTCAGTGATGGAGACAGTAAAATTGCAGGGTCAGTGACGGAGACAGCAACATTGCAGGGTCAATGATGGAGACAGTAACAGTGCGGTGTCAGTGATGTAGACAGTAACGGTGCGGGGTCAGTGACGGAGACAGTAACAGTGCGTGGTCAGTGACGGAGACAGTAACAGTGCGGGGTCAGTGAGAGTTAGTAACAGTGCAGGGTCAATGATGGAGACAGTAACAGTGCGGGGTCAGTGAGAGACAGTAATAGTGTGACGTCAGTGATGGGGACAGTAACAGTGCGGGGTCAGTGACGGAGACAGTAACAGTGCGGGGTCAGTGAGAGTTAGTAACAGTGCAGGGTCAATGATGGAGACAGTAACAGTGCAGGGTCAGTGATGGAGTCAGTAACAGTGTGAGGTCCGTGAGAGACAGTAACAGTGCGGGGTCAAGTGATGGAGACAGTAGCAGTGCAGGGTCTGTGACGGAGACAGTAACAGTGCGGGGTCAGCGATAGAGACAGTAACAGTGTGGGGTCAGTGACGGAGACAGTAACAGTGCGGGGTCAGTGATGGAGACAGTAACAGTGCGGGGTCAGCGATGGAGACAGTAACAGTGCAGCGTCAGTGAGAGACAGTAACAGTGCGGGTTCAGTGACGGAGACAGTAACAGTTCGGGGTCAGTGATGGAGACTGTAACAGTGCGAGGTCTGTGACGGAGACAGTAACAGTGCAAGGTCAGTGAGAGACAGTAACAGTGCGGGGTCAGTGATGGAGACTGTAACAGTGTGGGGTCCGTGAGAGATAGTAACAGTGCGGGGTCAGTGACGGAGAAAGTAACATTGCAGGGTTCGTGTTGGTGACAGTAACAGTGCGGGGTCAGTGATGGAGACAGGAACAGTGTGGGGTCCGTGAGAGACAGTAACAGTGCGGGGTCAGTGATGGAGACAGTAACAGTGCGGGGTCTGTGACAGAGACAGTAACAGTGTGGGGTCAGTGACGGAGACAGTAACAGTGTGGGGTCAGTGACCGCGACAGTAACAGTGTGGGGTCAGTGACGGAGACAGTAACAGTGTGGGGTCAGTGATGGAGACAGTAACAGTGCAGGGTCAGTGACGGAGACAGTAACAGTGTGGGGTCAGTGACGGCGACAGTAACACTGCGGGGTCAGTGACGGAGACAGTAACACTGCGGGGTCAGTGAGAGACAATAACAGTGCGAGGTCAGTGACGGAGACAGTAAAAGTGTGGGGTCAGTGATATGTTTCTTCAAAAGGAAAAAGCTGGTATGAAAATGCATGTTCGTCTTTCTGAAGATTTTCAACTTAGGAATTGACTTCCATCACAATTTCAAATAGAACACTCCAACCGAATTGAACATTATAGAAAGATGTGTTGTTTGTAAACAACATGCGAATGTGGTGATTATCTAAACAGTTCTGGCCACAAGTTGAAAAATGTATTTTGTGACTATATTTTAAATAAATACAATACCTGTCATCAAAAACCAATTAGTTAAACAATTCTTCGGGACAATGAATAACTACATTGTTCAGAGGCACAGTGACCATCGAGATCAGGCTGGTGAAATTGCTCCTGTCTAAACAAAGTACATCAACCTGGATAAAGAAATCTGTAATCATTGGAAATCTTAAGCCCTGTTTGGGACATATAAAGCATTTCTGAGCCTCCTACCAGGGCACAACTTCGCCTTCAGTTGTACACCTCAAAGGGTATTCTTCTGTTTCAGCTGTCATCCAGCCTGTTGCTCACCGCACTCAATCTCGTATTGACCCCTCATCGGAACAACAGTCCAACACCATCTTCGATCCCTCCCTCTGTAATATCTC
>NW_025201676.1:0-3732 GCF_004010195.1 Chiloscyllium plagiosum
CTTTTACCTTTATGTCTATCCTTTCGGAATACCGAGTACCCATGTACAGTTCACTGTCCAGTCCTGATCTTCCTGTAACCATGTAATCATCCTTACCAGGTCATACCCATTTATCTCTGTACCTACTGACAGCTCATCAATTTTATTCCAAATACTGTGTGCTTTTAGGCCGAAGGTTTGTAAATAAGTTTGTTGATTTGTTTTTCCCCTTTAATATTTTCTTGAGTACGAACTTCCTGATCTCACACACCTCACTCCTTCACGTCCCTCATACATTCCATCTTCATTTGCTAAACTCTAATAAACACCTCTATCATTTATTCCATGCTCGAACTCACATTTTGGACTGATTTGAATATTTCTCGCAGCATTGTCATGAGGCTGGCCGTGCCTAATGTCCTATTCACCTTTACCTTCTGCTCAGTTCCTGACCTGCTGCTTTGTTTCCCAGCCTCCTGGTTTATTAGATTAAATCCACCCAATCTGCACGAGAAAACCTCCCCACCAGGATGTTGGTGCTCCTCCAGTTAAGATGCAATCTGTCCATATATTAAAGCTCCCACCTGTCCTGGAAGAGGGCCCAATGATCCAGAAATATGAAACCCTCACTCCTGAACTAGGTTTTTAACCATATGTTAATCGATACTGCCTTCCTAATCCTTACCTCTTTTACACGAGGCACTGGGTGTAATTCAGACATTACAGAGAATTGTTTTCTCTCTCTCTCTGTCTCTCTCTCACTGACACACACACACACACACGCACAAACACACACACACCCTTCTTTCCTTTGCAGAATATTACCAGTGACCTTATCAATAATCAGAATGATAAGTGGAATGAAGGAATTAGTTAAAGGTAGGTTGCAAGAATTTAGAGTAATGAAATTACTCCTTATTGATCAGAACAGACGAAGATGTGAACTTATTGCAGTGATCAAAATTATGAAAAAACAGGGTAAAATAACAGTACTCCTTTTCCCTTAGCTGGCATTACAGAATCCCAGTTTCAAGATAGTCAGCACAAGACCACGGAGTGAGATAAGGCAAAAGTTCTTTATTGAGAGATTTGTTAGGATTTGGAATGCCCTTCCTGGGAGATTTGTGAATGAAGACTCAAGAGGGAACTAGATATATATTTGAAACTTCCGAATTTAAAGGGCAACATTGATAGACGTGGCAAATGGGAGGATTTTTGAGACATTTCACAAGCTGATGCATACTCAGTGGCCCAATAGCCTCCTTGTCTACATTAAAATTCTGTATTCTATCATGTACAAAAGCAAGTCAAAGCCAGTATCAGATTATTTCCAGCTGAAAATGCTGGCAAATATCTGATCATTTTGCTGTAGCATAACCATTTAAAATGCAAGTATTGCAAGGTCAGCTTGATGATGAAGTCTAATTAGTAATCAGCACATGAATATTTTAAATCTTGCATCCCTACAAATAAAACAAATATTCCCTTTCTTTACCGCAGAACTTTTTGAAAATGTCTGACTGTTCACTCACACGGATGTATGTTCATCGTTCTTTTTCACATTTCACATTAAATACCATTCATTCTAAACATTGCAAGGTTTCAAATGATTGTCCACTTCAATTTAATAACACAATCATTTATTGAAACGAATATTCTCTCTTAATGTTGAATTATTGTCATTTTGCAATTGTTGGTAAAGAGCTGAAGCTCGCACATTTAGTGAGAAATTAAACTGAACGATTATATATAAATGTAAAAGAATACTATTTATATTTGACGGTTCAATCGTTTTCTCACTCCAAAACTACAATCATTCAGAAGCCAACGATTTTCCAAATGTTGGAGCGACGATGTATTCATTTGTATACTGAAAATGAATATTCAATCACCTGATGAAGGAGTGTCGCTCCGAAAGCTAGTGTGCTTCCAATTAAACCTGTTGGACTATAACCTGGTGTTGTGTGACTTTTGACAATGAGTATGTAATTGTAGCGAGTTTTGAGAAGATTTGTAGCTCAGGTTGAGGTTTTGGATGTACGTTTGCTCGTTGAGCTGGGAGGTTCATTTCCAGATGTTTCACCACCTTCATCTTCAGTGGGCCTCAGGCAAACCAATGCTGAAACTTTCTGCTTTCTATATATATGTTTGGGTTTCTTTGGATTGGTGATTTCATTTCCTGTGGTGATGTTATTTGCTGTGGTGAAGTCATGTCATGTTCCTTTTCTCAGGGGTGGTAGTTGAGGTCTAACTCGATGTGTTTATTGATAGAGTTCTGGTTGGAATGCCATGCTTCTAGGAATTCTCGTGCGTGCCTCTATTTGGTTTGTCCGAGAATGGATGTGTTTTCCCATTCGAAGTGGTGTCCTTTCTCATCCATATGTGAGGATATTAGTGAGAGAGGATGATGTCCTTTTGTGCTTAGTTGGTGTTCATGTATCCAAAAGTATGTAATTATGATCACCACTATAGGCAGATAACATGTTCTTTGTTCGATATTAAATAAAATATATGTGCTTTATTTTTGTATCATAAAATGTTGGCAGGAAAGTATATTTTAGTTCCATAAATATAGCATCAACCTAATTGTTTTCAGAGATGATGCAATTATTGTTTGGTTGAATAATGATATTTCACATTTTTGTGAATCACAATTCACAAACATAGCAAATAATTGATTTTTTTTTCAATTCAGCTTGCAATCATAACCTACATTGAATAAAGATTTTGAAATATTTGAATTCAGTCACAGCTGCCAGTGATACTGGGTAAGACATTGTTCTGCTCTTAACTGAATTCAGAGAGCTTACACCTGGGTCAGGGCAGACATTCAATCATTATTTCACAACAAATTATTTCGACTCCATCTTCGGTCAGGGCCTTGCCCGGGGGCAGATGAATGGACATGGAGTGTCAGAATCACATTGCACAAGTTATTAATGGTGCTGGCATCTGGCCTACCTCCCAAACTCCAAGCATCTGCTGCCTGGACCAGGCACTGAGCGAAGACGTTAACCAGTTGACAATATTCTGCAGCACACTGTGTCTCGCAAAGAAACTTCTAAAACCGTGCAAACTCCAAGCATCTGCTGCCTGGACCAGGCACTGAGCGAAGACGTTAACCAGTTGACAATATTCTGCAGCACACTGTGTCTCGCAAAGAAACTTCTAAAACCGTGGCCAATAAATGTCATCTTCACATTCACCAGTATCAAAATAAAATTGTACATCTCTGTTGATGGACAAAAATTAATACATGGGTCACCCAACAAAATCTATCTGAAGAAAACAGCAGCAAATGGCAAGTCCAGCATCATGTTAATAACTGAAGTTGACGGATTCTGTCTGGTGCAGATCGTCACATATTGTACTGGTACTCGGTTGACTAAGAATGCACGCCACAAGTGGACGTCTTGGCCTAACGCCTCTACAAAGCTTCCTGATCTCACACACATCACTCCCTCACACATTCAACAATTGATAAGAATCCACAAGTTGGGTGAAACATGAAACATAGAACAGTACAGCACAGTGCAGATCATTTGAGCCTTGGTGTCCTGCCGATTCTTTATCCTACTCTAAGATCAGAGTAACCTACATACCCTTCATTATACTATCATTCATTTGCCTTTCCAATAGTCGGTTAATATTTCCCCAATGCAGCTGACTCTGCTACAGTTGCCAGCAGTACGTTCCACCCATCCACCATTCTCTGTATAAGGAACCTACCTCTGACATCTCCACTCAACCTTC
>NW_025201676.1:5247-7267 GCF_004010195.1 Chiloscyllium plagiosum
CCACTGTTGGAATATTGCGTGCAATTCTGGTCTCCTTCCTATTGGAAAGATGTTGTGAAACTTGAAAGGGTTCAGAAACAATTTATAAGGATGTTGCCAGGGTTGGGGGATTTCAGCTGTAAGGAAAGGCAGAACAGGCTAGGGCTGTTTTCCCTGGAGCGTCGGAGGCTGAGGAGTGAACTTATAGAGGTTTACAAAATTATGCGGGGCATGGATAGGGTAAATAGGCAAAGCCTTTTCTCTGGGGTCGGGGAGTCCAGAACTAGAGGGCATAATTTTAGGGTGAGATAAAAAAGAGATCTAAGGGGCAACCTTTTCACACAGAGGGTAGTGTGCGTATGGAATGAGCTGCCAGAGGAATGGTGGAGGCTGGTTCAATTGCAACATTTAAGAGGCATTTGGATGGGTATATGAATAGGAAGGATTTGGAGGGATATGGGCCGGGTGCTGGCAGGTGGGACTAGATTGGGTTGGGATATCTGGTTTGCATGAATGTGTTGGACCGAAGGGTCTGTTTCCATGCTGTACAACTCTATGACTCTATAATTTCACAGATTCACAACACTCTGAGAGAAAGAAACTTTCCCCATCTGTGTTTTAAGTTTGCAACCCCCTTATTCTGAGATTATGCCCTCTAGCCTTCAAAATTCTAGTAAGTGCAGGCCCAATCAGCTCAATCTCTCCTCGGCAAACAAAAATTGCTGGAGAAGCTCAGCAGGTCTAGCAGCATTTGTGGAGAGAGTGCAGAGTTACTGTTTTGAGTCCAGTGACTTTACTTAAGAACTCGTAACAGCCTAGTGAACATTCTCTGGACTGTCTCCAGTGCCAGTATATTTTTCCTTCGCTAAGGGGCCCAGAACTGTTCACGGCATTCCAGCTGTGATCTCACTTCCTTTGAAGTAAAGGCCAACATTCCATTTTCTTTCCAGCTGAACTTGGATGCTAGCTTTTTATGATTCATGGACAAGGACTGACAAATCCCTCTGTTTTGTAGCTTTCTGCAGTCTTCCTCCATCTCAATAACATTCAGCTCCTCTGTTCTTCCCACAAAAGTTGTGGAGGTGCTGGTGTTGGACTGGGGTGGACGAAGGCAGAAGTCACACGACACCAGGTTATAGGTTTATCTGAACAGGTTTATCTGGAATCACAAGCTTTCGGAGCGCTGCCCCTTCCTTTGGTGAAGTGCAACATCAGCTTTCAACGCCAGGGCGCCCTCTGCAGTTGGCGTCAGTCAGCTGCAGCAATGCCGGAAGCCTGAATCGATAGTCTGGGTGGATCGACAGAAGCAATGATGGTTTCAGTGGCAGTGTGGAAGGCCTGGTGTGGGGCGCCTGGAATGGACTGTGTGGGAAAAGCACAGCAAGAAGGAGGAGATGGAGCCCCTGTAGAAAGTACAGTACTAGCGTGGCAAAGCACTTTCAAAAAACCATAATGTTTGACTTTTAGCTTTATTTATTATTTATCTGCTTAATACTAAGAATTACTGTCATGCTTTTTTAACTTTGTTCTTTCTTTCAACCTTGTTCTTATGATTCTGTACCTAGGTACTTGTACCTAAATGGCACATTGTGTGGCGACTTTATGCACTTTTCACCATACTCTTGTCCTTGAGTACATATGACAATAAAATCGAAATCTAAAACAATCAAAATCTATTTTGTGTCATCCGCAAACTTGCCCATATATTGTCCTTGTCATGAATAATGTTGGAAATAATTGTGGCTCCAGGACTTACCCAACTCCACGAGTTGCACATTACAATCAGTACAGCTACTGACATGGAATCACTGGGTCATCCAGTGCAGGGAAGGAGACCATTTGGCCCAGTGAGTTCATGGTTACTCCCACAGTGCAATCCCACACCAGATGAACAGACACAACTGATTCACAGCTACTTATGCTCCTGGTCCCACTTCACGTTGCAATAAGATCAACAAACAAATATTGCATTTATAAAGCACCTTGCAGAATCTTAGGGCCTCTCAAAACTTTATAAGCTGGACTGTCTCCAGCTGGCTGT
>NW_025201677.1:0-1281 GCF_004010195.1 Chiloscyllium plagiosum
AGTCCCGGTGCAGATCAAGGGGAAGTGAGACCCGGTGCCGATCGAGGGGAAGTGAATCCCGGAGCAGTGTGAGGGGAAGTGAGTCCCGGAGCATTGTGAGGGAAAGTGAGTCCTGGAACAGTGTGAGGGGAACTGAGTCTTGGAGCAGTGTGAGGGAAAGTGAGTCTTGGAGCAGTGTGAGGGGAAGTGAGTCCCGGAGCAGCGTGAGGGGAAGTGAGTCCCAGAGAAGTGTGAGGGGAAGTGAGTCACTGAGCAGTGTGAAGGGGGAGTGATTCCCGATGCAGTGCGAGGGGAAGTGAGTCCTGGAGCAGTGTGAGGGGAAGTGAGTCACAGAGCAGTGTGAGTGGAAGTGAGTCCCGGAGCAGCGTGAGGGGAAGTGAGTCCCAGAGCAGTGTGAGGGGAAGTGAGTCCTGGTGCAGTGTGAGTGGAAGTGAGTCCCAGAGCAGTGTGAGGGGAAGTGAGTCCTGGAGCAGTGTGAGTGGAAGTCAGTCCCAGAGCAGTGTGAGGGGAAGTGAGTCCCAGAGCAGTGTGAGGGGAAGTGAGTCCTGGAGCAGTGTGAGTGAAAGTGAGTCCCAGAGCAGTGTGAGGGGAAGTGAGTCCCAGAGCAGTGTGAGGGGAAGTGAATCCTGCAGCAGTGTGAAGGGAGTGAGTTCTGGAGCAGTGCGAGGGGAAGTGAGTCCTGCAGCAGTGTGTGGGGAAGTGAGTCCTGCAGCAGTGCGAGGGGAAGTGAGTCCTGGTGCAGTGTGAGGGGGGAGTGAGTCCCGAAGCATTGCGAGGGAATGTGAGTCCTTGAGCAGCGTGAGGGCAAGTGAGTATTGGAGCAGTGTGAGGGGAACTGAGTCCCGGAGCAGTGTGAGGGGAAGTGAGTCCCGGAGCATTGTGAGGGAAAGTGAGTGCCGGAGCAGCGTGAGGGGAAGTGAGTCCCGGTGCAGATTAAGGGGAAGTGAGTCCCGGTGCAGATCAAGGGGAAGTGAGACCCGGTGCCGATCGAGGGGAAGTGAGACTCGGTGCCGATCGAGGGGAAGTGAATCGCGGAGCAGTGTGAGGGGAAGTGAGTCCTGGAACAGTGTGAGGGGAAGTGAGTCCTGCAGCAGTGTGAAGGGAAGTGAGACCCCGAGTAGTGTGAGAGGAAGTGAGTCCTGCAGCAGTGTGAGGGGAAGTGAGTCACAGAGCAGTGTGAGTGGAAGTGAGTCCCAGAGCAGTGTGAGGGGAAGTGAGTCCCAGAGCAGTGTGAGGGGAAGTGAGTCCGGGAGCAGTGTGAGGGGAAGTGAGTCCCGGAGC
>NW_025201677.1:4210-7269 GCF_004010195.1 Chiloscyllium plagiosum
CCGGAGCAGTGTGAGGGGAAGTGAGTCCCGGACCAGTGTGAGGGGAAGTGAGTCCCGGAGCAGTGTGAGGGGAAGTGAGTCCTGGAGCAGTGTGAGGGGAAGTGAGCCCGGAGCAGTGTGAGGGGAAGTGAGTCCTGGAGCAGTGTGAGGGGAAGTGAGCCCGGAGCAGTGTGAGGGGAAGTGAGTCCTGGAGCAGTGTGAGGGGAAGTGAGTCCCGGAGCATTGTGAGGGGAAGTGAGCCCAGAGCAGTGTGAGGGGAAGTGAGTCCTGGAGCAGTGTGAGGGAAGTGAATCCCGGAGCAGTGTGAGGGGAAGTGAGTCCTGGTGCAATGTGAGGAGAAGTGAGTCCCGGAGCAGTGTGAGGGACAGTGAGTCCTGGAGCAGTGTGAGGGGAAGTGAGACCCCGAGCAGTGTGATGGGAAGTGAGTGCCGGAGCAGTGTGAGGGGAAGTGAGTCCCGGAGCATTGTGAGGGGAAGTGAGTCTGGGAGCAGTGTGAGGGACAGTGAGTCTATGAGCAGTGTGAGGGGAAGTGAATCCCGGGGCAGTGTGAGGGGAAGTGAGTTCTGGTGCAATGTGAGGAGAAGTGAGTCCTGGAGCAGTGTGAGGGGAAGTGAGACCCCGAGCAGTGTGATGGGAAGTGAGTGCCGGAGCAGTGTGAGGTGAAGTGAGTCCTGGTGCAGCGTGAGGGGAAGTGAGTCCTGGAGCAATGTGAGGAGAAGTGAGTCCCGGAGCAGTGTGAGGGACAGTGAGTCCTGGAGCGGCGTGAGGGGAAGTGAGTCCCGGTGCAGTGTGAGAGGAAGTGAGTCCCGGAGCAGTGTGAGGGGAAGTGTGTCCCGGTGCAGTGCGAGGGGAAGTGAGTCCTGGTGCAGTGTGAGGGGAAGCGAGTCTCGGTGCAGTGTGAGGGAAAGTGAGTCCTGGAGCAGTGTGAGGAGAAGTGTGTCCCGGTGCAGTGTGAGGGGAAGTGAGTCCCGGAGCAGTGTGAGGGGAAGTGAGTCCTGGTGCAGTTTGAGGGGGCAGTGAGTCCCGGAGCAGTGTGAGGGGAAGTGTGTCCCGGTGCAGTGCTAGGGTAAGTGAGTCCTGGTGCAGTGTGAGGGGAAGCGAGTCTCGGTGCAGTGCGAGGGAAAGTGAGTCCCGGTGCACTGCGAGGGAAAGTGAGTCCTGGAGCAGTGTGAGGGAATGTGCGTCCTGGTGCAGTGTGAGGGTAAGTGAGGTGAAGCTGTGAAAAGAGAGCAGAATGAAAAGATTGCCCATTGAACATTTGTGTGTTAACATCAATGTAATTCACAGGCTTTTTGCACTAAACAGGTATGTGTACAACAGAGCAAAAATCAAGTATTGCAGATGTTTGGTGTCTGAGATTAAATAAAATGCAGATATTGCTGAAAAGTGCAGCACAAGGGGAAGTGAGTCCTGGAGCAGTGTGAGGGGAAGTGAGTCCTGGAGCAGTGTGAGGGGAAGTGAGTCCTGGAGCAGTGTGAGGAGAAGTGAGTCCCGGAGCAGATCGAGGGTAAGTGAGTCCCGGAGCAGTGTGAGGGGAGTGAGTCCCAGAGCAGTGTGAGGGGAAGTGAGTCCGGGTGCAGCGTGAGGGGAAGTGAGTCCTGGTGCAGTGTGTGGGGAAGTGAGTCCTGGTGCAGTGTGAGGGTAATTGCGGGGAAGCTGTGAAAAGAGAGCAGAATGAAAAGATTGCCCATTGAACGTTTGTGTGTTAACATCAATGTAATTCACAGGCTTTTTGCACTTAACTGGAATGTGTACAACAGAGCAAAAATCAAGTATTGCAGATGTTTGGTGTCTGAGATTAAATAAAATACAGATATTGCTGAAAAGAGAAGAATAGATTTAGAGTTTGGTTCAAACCTTGTTGATCTAAACTGTTCATCAGGGTATTCATATAAAGCAGCAGGAGCTTCATTATCTCCCTAATCAAATGGAGTTACATTAAATCATTGTCAGCTTCACGGTGCATCAATTTAGAAAAAGGAAGATATCTGGAGGATGAAATCCAATTTCTTCTGATCAGTAGCTGAAAATGTGTTGCTGGAAAAGCGCAGCAGGTCAGGCAGCATCCAGGGAACAGGAGAATCGACGTTTCGGGCATAAGCCCTTCTTCAGGGTATCCTGAAGAAGGCCTCATGCCCGAAACGTCGATTCTCCTGTTCCTTGGATGCTGCCTGACCTGCTGCGCTTTTCCAGCAACACATTTTCAGCTCTGATCTCCAGCATCTGCAGACCTCACTTTCTCCTCTTCTGATCAGTAGTATGGCAATGATGATGATACTATTGTGGATACTCAAAAGGATAAGGTTGATCAGCCAACTCAAAGCCAATGAATGAAGCCATTGCTGCTGACTGTTTCCTGCAGGTTTCTCAATATCACTCACTCGTTCATATATTTCCCCAAATGTAGCTTCCTGTAGATTCACTGTATAAAACCATCCATGCATGGTTGGCTATTGTGTGCACCTTCCTGGTAGAAGCAATGAGGCAAGTGTTTTGGGCATAAGTGTTAACTGAAGGCAAATAATCCAGAAAAATTACTTTCAATTCCCACCACAGCAGACTGAAATCAGGTTAAGTAAAAGCTGGAGGGGGAAATAAACTCTGATGTCACTGAAAGTCACATTAAAATCCCATTTTATGGACATAGTTAGCTCTGTCGAGTGAATGGATCACACTGATGACAAGTAGCTCACTATTCATCACAAATGAGGTAAGTTCAAAGCCTTGTTCCTCACACTTGCCCAAGCAAAACAAATAAGGTGCTTTGCATATTGCAGCATATAGTCACTGAAGAGCTGCATTCAAAGTGAGAAAGATGAAAATTCCGCTGATTAGTTCACGTCATAATTGAAAGGAAGTGCAAATTTAGACCTGATTTGGAGACATTTTTAATCAGCCTGTTCAGAGATGTTATGACACACCTCCGGAATTCTGAGGAGAAAGGGTCACTGGACCGAAATGTTAACTCTGATTTCTCTCCACAGATGCTGCCAGACCTGATGAGCTTTTCTAGCAGTTCCTGTTTTTGTTTGGACTTGAACCCAGGCTTTCTGGCTCAA
>NW_025201678.1:0-3260 GCF_004010195.1 Chiloscyllium plagiosum
TCACTAACTAAATGTCTCAAGTATTTCACTTCTCACTCCACATATTGTATTTGGTTTTTAGATACTCACAGTCCCTGCTGGCCCAGAAAATTCAATAATTTGTTAGTGGCTTCTACTACTCTTTCTCTTCTTATTCCTGATACTAAGAGGTCGTCTACATACTGCAACAGGGTAGTCCCCTTGGGGCGGCTAAATTTCTCCAATATTTGTTCTAGCATCTGTACAAATCAATTCGGGGATTGCGTAAACACCTGGGGGAGCGCGGTCCACCGGTATTGCTGTTTCCGTTCTGTCTTGGGATCTTCCCATTCAAAGGCAAAAAATTTCCTACTTCCCTCCACCAAGGGACAAGCCCAAAAGGCATCCTTTAAATCTATCACAGTAAACCATTTGTGGTCATGAGGGATCTTGCTAAATAACGTATTTGGCCTCACTGGGTGCCTGATCTGTACTATTCGATTCAATGTTCTCAAATCCTGCACCAATCGATAGGTTCCATCGGATTTTCGCACTGGTAGAATTAGGATATTATAAGGAGACATACATGGCTCCAACAGTCAATCTCTAGCCCCTCAATTACTGGCTGCAGTCCTCGTTTACCTTCTATGGAAATGGGATATTGTCGCTCATAAACAACGTCCCCTTTCCTTTTTAAACTTATTTCTAGGGGACGGATCTGTATTTTTCCACGAGTCTACCTCTCTCTCCACATCTTCTGTCAACATTGCCATTTGTGCAACTAATTCTTTTTCCTGAATTCAAATCTCCAGTCCTAAGAGGGTAATTAAAACTCTGCCTAGTAAGTTACTTCCTATATCAGGGATATACAACAGTTCCCCTGTGACTGTATCCGTCGGAACTTCTATCATCATAGGTTCAAATACTGGAACAGGAAATCCTTCCCCTTTTACCCCGGAAACAGTAATTGACCGTGTTGACATTCCTACTGTCTTTGGTTTAAAATTCAGTGATGACCGTGCTGCCCCCGTATCTTCTATGAAGACTACCTCTTCCCCACCTACATGCTGCCACCCGCTGCTCCGGTTGCTCACTATTGGTTCCATTCTTTTCTTAACTACATAATCAATCGTAGCTACCATCATTTTTGCCTTCTGTTTTTGTCTCTCATCCTCTCTCTTTGCAAACACTTTCTGTGCCTCTCTTAACAATTCATCTAATGGTGTTTCACTCCTCCCTTCTATCTTCAGTATCTTTCTCTGTGTCTGACCATGCATTTGTCACAAAATATATTTTCAAAAGACCCTGTGCCACTGGGTCCTCAGGGTTCATTCCAGAATATTTCCGCATTGAGTCTCTTAATCTTTGCAAGAAAGCTGGGGGTGTCTCATCTTTCTCCTCTTTAACTTCAAAGGCTTTAGTCAAATTCTGCGACTTCGGAACTGCCTCTCTTATTCCTTTTAGAATCAGGTCTTTCAATTCCATCATTTCTTCCCTATGCTCTGGGTTTTGATTTTACCACTGTGTGTCTCTGAGGGGAACCTCCGTCTCTCCCTGTCCAGTATCCCCATTCCCAATGGGAAGTTCCCTGTCCCATATTTTATTGGCTGCTCCCGATATAAGTCCCCTTTCTTCCCCAGTAAATAGTACATTCAAAATAGACATTAACTCAGTCCACGTATACAGACTGGGCCCCAAGAATTGATCAATTTGATCAGACAGCCCTACCGGATCCTCAACCAGGACCTTCATCTCCTTTTTAAATGTTCTGACCTCCCCACTGGTGAGGGGGGCACTTACAAACCCAATCTCTTTGTCCCCTATTGGTACCTCGCGAAGGGGATAAGTCTTTATATTCTTCCCCTTTTTTTTCCCCCCCTTAGGCTTTCGTTTAGTTACTCCAGAGTAACTAACTTAATACTTAAAAGTCCGTTTTCTGACGTTGGTCTGTGCACAGAGTTGCCTGCCCCCTTTTTTCTATACTTTTTATTGACCTTCTTTCACTGTCTGATTCAGATGTCTCTCTTGTGGGATTCGTACCAGTCGCCCAAGGGAGCGGACAAAACCTGGACAAGAAACCGCTCCTCAATTGTGAATGGGAGGCAACTTCCCAGTGTCCAGGGCCAGCCACTCCCCCCGGCGATGGAAGAATATCCCGGACGATCCCCCAATTGTATGAAGCTAAGCCCACTCACTTCAATAATTTCAGTGCGAGACATGATCTGAAGCAATCAGTATGTTTATTACACGCTTGCAAGCGTGGTTCCTGAAATCGACTCGCAGAGTTTAGCAAGTACATAGGATTCACTACTCCAAACCCGGTACCCATTACTATTGTTTCTCTCTTGCCTTATCCGGCCTTGGGCATAACAAAGTACAGGTTTGACTTGGCCTTTTCACCACATCTTGGCTGTAGTCAACTGTTAGGTATATCCTCCTTCACTGCGATCTATTTCCCCAACTTGTGACATTTCCTCCCTTACCCCAACCATATTGAACCTTATGACCTTTTAATTGGGGTTTGTTTTTTATTTTTGCAGTAATGGGAAACAAATGCTTATAACTACTGCTTGTATAACCATTTCTAGCTTAACCGACATCCTCACAGCACCTTATCTATTTGTCTGTACCATCTACCATTGTCTGCAGACACCTTTCATTCTTGTATGCACATTTTAGCTAATATGAAAACAATTGTATATTTCCTTCACATTCTTGTTGACTCAGCTCTTGGTTGAAACAATTGGACACTGGTGTGAGTTAATTTACCTTGCATAAGTAATTATGACTGCAGAAGTAACACAACTTCACCTGTAACCCACAGTTGGTAGTGTAGTGAACAAAGAAGAACAAAGAATACAGAAAATGTGCAGCCCAGGAACAGGCCCTTTGGACAGCTGAGCCTGAGCCGATCCAAATCAACTATCTAAACATGTCGCCCAATTTCTAAGCATCCGTATCCCTCTGCTTCTCAGTTACTCATGCATGGGTCCAGGCGCACCTGAAATGAATCTACCATGCCTGCCTCTACTATCTCTGCTGGCAACGCATTCCAGCACCTACCACCCTCTGTGTAAAATACTTTCCATGTCTATCTCCCTTAAACGTTTCACCTCTCTCATTGAATGCGTGACCTCTCATTATTGAATCCCTCATCTTGGGAAAAAGCTTATCTCTATCCACCCTGTCTGTACCCTTCATGATATTGTAGACCTCAATCAGGTCCCCTCAATCTCGTTTTTTTCTAATGAAAGCAGAAGTAACCTACTCAACCTCTCTTCAGAGCTTGCACCTTCCATACC
>NW_025201678.1:3956-7270 GCF_004010195.1 Chiloscyllium plagiosum
CCTCTCTTCAGAGCTTGCATCTTCCATACCAGGCAGCATCTGCGTAAACCTTCTCCGCATTCTCTCCTAAACATCCACATAATTTTGATAATTTGGCGACCAGAACTGTACAGAGTATTCTAAACGCGGGCGAAACAAACTCTTGTACAATTTTAGCAGGACTTGTCTGCTATTATACTCAATACCCTATCCGGTGAAGGCAAGTATGCCATATGCCTTCTTGACCACTCTATCCACCTGTGCAGTCAACTGCAGGGTACAAAGGACCTGAACTCCCAGATCTCTCTTCTCATAAAGTTTACCCAAGGCTGTTCCGTTTACTGTATACTTGGCTCTGGAATTAGACTTCTCCAAATCATCACCACACATTTGCTTGAATGGAACACCATTTGCCACTTCTCCGCTCAACTCTTCTGTCTACCTATATTCCACTTAATTCTTTGACAGTCCCCTATGTTTTCTGGCTACTCCACCAATCTTTGTGTCATCTGCAAATGTAGTGGCGACATACTGGGCTAGCAACCCTTGGAGATTGGAACGTGGCAGTTGTTCATTCCATGCAGCAAGGAACCATGTTTGGATGCTTGTTCCCAGTGAAGTACCACTGTTTCCTGATGTAGATCAATAATTCAAACTTTTTTATTAGGAGTCATGATTTAGAAGTTTACTGACGATACATAGTCGTGTAGTTGACTATGATGAATAATGTCAGGGACCGCAGGGATGTATCCATCAGGTGGAAAGGAAAAATGGCGAATGGAATTGAATCCAGACTAATGAATGGTAGTGAATTTGGGGAGTTGTAACAATAACAATGAGGATTCTGAGTGGTGTACATGAACAAAGAGATCTTGGAGTGGACATTCACAGATCCCTGAAGATTGTTGGACAGGTAGATCAGTTGTTCGAGAGGTTTTTGGATATTTTCTATTGTTGACCACAGACTGTGGATGATATTCGATCTTTAGTAACCGCCATTTTAGGAAACAACTAAAGGAATGAACACAAGTCTGGTCCATGCAATAATCTACATTTTAAAAAATTGAAAGTTGAAAGATAGAGGGCTGAAGTATAAATCTTTGCCCATCAAACGACTTCACCACTCAATGAATTTACCACTGATTCCTCCCCAAGTAATGCTGGTATGTGTCTCAGAGGGTAATTTGCAAATGGTGGAGGTTCAGTGCATCTTCAACCTTGTCCTTATAGTCAGTACAGTTTTTGAGCTTTGAAGGTTCTGTCAACAAAGCCTGGATGACGTACTCCAGTGAATCTTCTATGTGGTGCAATCTGCTGCAATTGTGCCTTAGCAGTTAAGGGAATAAATATTCAGGTGTTGAACAATATACAGTTAAGTGACTGCATTGTCGTGGCGGGTGCCCAGCTCCTTCAGTGGCATTGAAGCTGCACCCACCTAGGCAAATGGAGAGAGTTCTGTTAAACATCTAATTTGTGCGTTGCGGACGATGTAGGCTTCACGGAGACAAGAGTTGAGTTAATAATCAAACAAAGTCGACCCACGGACAGGTGTTTGTCGTCAACTTCTTTATATCGGCGGTCAGGTTCTATTTCTCCTAAATACTAACTCCCAGGACGACTACACGGAGGAATTCAGTTACATTGAAGCCATTGAATGTCAATCGAATATGATTAGATTCTCATTTGTCAGAGTTATCTTCACTGCATTTGGTCCTTCTGTGGGTCAATCCGATTCTAATCGCTTTCTGATTTCAAGTTCCAATTCCCGTCTGCGCCTGAAATTTCAACCCGTTTCCTCACCGAAATTTCTCCACCTGTCTTAATAATATGTAAGGACGCTATAAGGGACAGCGCAGACTTACTAACATGTTGCTAACTCTGTATACAGTAGAACTTCGTGGAATGATTGGTTAGGCTGGGATTATTCTCCTTGAAACAAAGGAGGAGGAGGGGAACGCTATAATCACATAATAACATTTATAAACGTTCAATATTCGTGGGATCTTGACAGGGTAGATACGGGCAGGTGGCTTGCTCTATGCTCTGAGGAGAGCACCAGAGGACATAATCTCAGAATTAGATATTGCCCATTTAATTCAGAAATAAGGAGTAATTTCTTTGCTCAGGGATCAAAGAATCTGTGGCATTTTCCAGTACCCGCTGTTAAGACTGTGTGGTTGGGTATTTTCAAACTGTGCCAGATAGTTAATCAGAAAGATGATGAAACTTTGTCGAGCTAAGTGAGCTGAAAGGAATTCAAGATTATCAGATCGACTATGTTAAAAATCACACAACACCAGGTTATAGTCCAACAGGTTTAATTGGAAGCACATTAGCTTTCGGAGCGACGCTCCTTTATCAGGTAATAGGCAGGTGACTATCAGGTGTTGTCTAATTTTTAACTTTGTACACTCCAGTCCAACACCGGCATCTCCAAAACAGATCAACCATGAGTTCGTTGAATAGTTGAGCAGACTCCTTGGGCTGAATAGCATACTTCCATTTGGTTTAACATTTCGTCTAACGCTTTATTTTATTCATGAGTTCAGAATTATGAGGGGATGTGATGAAGTGACAGAAAAGGTTTATTAAACAGATCAGACAGATCAGGAACAAGGCTCATAAACTCAGGAAGAAGAAATATGCTGTGACCTGGGGACAACAACTGACACTGGGCACAGCACAGGTGGCTGTGTACAGAAGCTGCGATTGCTTGAAGGAAGTTGCTAGATCTTATACAGTTGGAAAGTCAGTGATCACGCTGGATGATGGATTGTTGTATGATTCACACACAGCAGAAATTTGTGAAAGAAAGATTTTTTTTCCATTGGAGAAATTTTCTGCGGTTCGAATTCCGAGTGACTGTTTGAAATAATGATAGATCTTTGTGAGAAGTGTTAGGTTAAAATACTCATGAACAACCCCAATGGATAAACTTGTGCTCCCTATCTCTTGTGTGTTTTTCTCTTTCTTTCGATGTAAATTCATAGAAAGACAAGATGGAATGTAGGGCGGAAAGAAAAATGTGTTCCTTCTCATTCCACCAATTTCATCTCCAATTGAATAGAATGACTGCTCTCACTCTTCATTTCGACTTTAATGTGGTGTCGATTATTTGTGAGTCTCACGTGCAGTGAACGGCAAGAACAAGATTCTAGATCCAGTGTATACCAGAGGTGTGAGGTGCAAAGAAAAACTGCCAGAGCGGTGTATAAAATTAACAACCAGAGTGTGACTCGAACCAGTGAATGTGGAGCACAGCGATATAATAACCCACCACCATCATTTCTCGGTCTCCTCTGCACATTTTGTAGAGGGATGACATGTGACCTCAT
>NW_025201679.1:0-2853 GCF_004010195.1 Chiloscyllium plagiosum
TCCCATCAGAACTAATCCTTCCTTCCCCAGAAAGTAAATGTGTTTATTCAATACAAAATACAGCGACAAAATGATTTTCTCGACAAACCAAAATATGAAATGTCCAAAAAGATAAGATTGTTAACATACACTCATGATATCGAGCTATATGAAGTGAAATGTGGATTACTAAACCATGGAAATAGTGTGCAAACTTTTTTCAGTCATTACTTGACCCACAGCTGAGATGCTGATTTCCCCTCTGACAGTAATTCCCGTCACTGAGATTCTCTGGCCCAGTCTCTCACACAGTGTCTCAGGGGATTATCAGTTCCTGCTATTATTAGCACAGTGTATTTAAATTAATCCACCTTCTCTCTGGAATCGGTCAATTGGTCTATTGTATTCTGTTTAGCGGTCAGCCACTCAACTCTGTGATATTATAGGAAATAAATGATTGAGGATCACAACCAGTATCAGCATGGTGCTCGCAGGGTATGGCTCCCAGACAAAGAGCTTGCGGTTCAGGGGAATGTTTAAATAAATCTTCCATCTTCTATTTCTCCTCATGCTGTCTCCTGATCTATCTAATTACGTCCCTGATTCACACCTCTTCATTTCTCACTCACTCTGTCACTCAGTTTTCTCTCCTCTCTGTTTATCTCCCTTTGCATTCTTTCTTTCTGTTTCATTCTCTCTCTCTTTCTCTGTCTATCTCCAATAACTCTCTCTGCGTTCAGATAATGTAGTTGGAGAGCTCGTGGGTGTACGAAGGACTGAATGGCTTCCGTCTGCCTTCTATTAATTCTGAGATTCTCTGACCCACAATAAAAACGTTAGGTGCCTGTAGAGACAAGCTGGTTCAGTGAAGGAGACAGGGCACAATCATCCATTATCTCTTGCTGTTCTCTGGTATACAGCGACTTCGAAATATTTGTTCAATTAAAATAGATTGAAATTCGAACAGTCGAGAGGACGTTCGCTGGATGATATTGCAATCAGGATTTAATAAACAGTAGCCACACACAAATTGTGGATTTGCCTGATAGCTATTACTCCCAATTGACACTCCCTAGCTCCTGCCTGATACTGACGTAACTTGACTTACTCCAATTCCATAGCTTCTCGAATGGTCCTGACTTATCCATGTTCTCAGCAATCTTAAAACGGAAGGAGTTTCCAAAATGATTCCACAATGCTGTCCCCCTGAAATGTCAGTCAACTCTCCAGGCTCATTAGCCAATACGAGGTCCAGTATGGCCCTTCCTGTGGTGGACTATCCACATACCGATTCAAGTAACCCGCTTGGATGCTCCAAACAAATTGTGCCCCGTCTAATCCACTTGCTGGAAGGGAGTCCCAGTCAATATTGGGGATGTTGAAGTCACTCACTATGACAACTCTGTTTTTATTGCACTTTTCTATAACTGGCCCACACATTTGCTCTCCATGTCTCGGTGGCTGTTGAACGGACTATAGTATAATCCGAACACAGTCATTGCATGAATGAGCACTCCAGTACGACCTCTCTGAGTGCAAATGCAACATTATCCCTGATTAGTAATACAGCTCCTCCACCTCTTTTACCTTCCTTTCTATCTCATCTAACACAACAATACTCTGAAAGGTTGAACGTCCAGTCCTGTCCCTCTCCAAACTAATTGCCTGTAATGGCGGCAACATTTTTGGTCCCATGTATTGAATCAGGCCGTAAGCTCATCTGCCTTACCCATAATAATCATTGCGATGACAGAAACACACTTCAGCCCAATGCCATCAGATCCTGAGTCGATATGATATACACAAGAAGGACGGGATGGACATTAATTGGCAGCAATCTCCGATATGTGGATCATTGGGATTTGCAGGTCTGTAAGATGTTCGTAAGAAGGAAGGGATGGACCTGAACTTGCAGCAATATCCTTGCAGGCAGGTTTTCTGTTGTCACTCAGGAGAGTTGAAACTAGTGTGGCCGTTGGGGGGGTGGGGGGCACAGTGAGAACCAGAGCAGTAGGTCCACAAGTTAACGACTGCGGCGGGGTTGGCGACTAATCACAGTACACCTAAGACCAACAGCAAACAGACAGAGGTTACTGAACACAATGGGCCTGACAGTCTGAAATGCGCTTATTATAATGTCAGGAGTATGACAGGCAAGATGGATGAACTTGGAGCTTGGGTGAGTATATATAACTGCTATGTTAATATTATAGAGATTTGCTTGAGAGAGGAGCTCGGGAATCCCAATGATACACATATCGGAAGTGCTGCCTCCTCTGCCAGTTCTTTGCCCATGTATTTAAGTCTACTGCCATCCTATTCCTAACCTCATTGGTACATGGAATAGTCTTGTCACACCAAAACTTAAATGTTATTTCAGCACAACTCCAGCAAGACTTTTTCTTTAAAATGGACAGACTTGACAATAAATACTTAAGTTTGAGTGTAGTAACTGGGAAAGAGGAGTCCTCTGAATCAGTCCAGTGATGACAGGATCTGATATCTATCACCTCTACCAAACCCGTTTGACAACGAACTCTATTTTTCCAGAGCGGCGAGGAGAGAAGGAGGAGTGAAGCGAGGGCTGCCGGGAAGGTTAGGGCTTAATTTATATCTGTGCAGTGGCTATACCGAGATACTACACGTATATCTCCCTTAAGCCCCTCTACTAACCGGAAGAAAAAATATCTTGTAAGGTAAGGCTTTTATTTCTTATCCATCTTTTTCTTTTATTTAAGTGCTTTGTTTGGGTTTAGTTAGTTCATATAAAGTTAAGCTTATAATGGCAGGGGATTTATCCATCTTCAAACATTGCAGCTTCCACAGCACATTCTCATCAGCACCGACCACTACACTCATCTCTCGCCCTTGACT
>NW_025201679.1:3194-5293 GCF_004010195.1 Chiloscyllium plagiosum
TTCAGGCTGACCTGGGTGTTCAGGAGACTTGCCTGGCCACTTGTGTGACTGCAGTGTCACTGGTTCCAAAGCTATCCCTCTCAGTCCCTCAGTCCATCCATCACTGCATGCAGCCTTTCCTCGAACCACTCCTGAGACTCATCAGAACTCATCGCCTGGCACTGGATGCTTCCTAAGCAGGGATGTGTACCCAAAGATACTGGACACTTTGTGACCCACTCGGGATGGTGTGAAAAGACCCCGCCATTGAAAGGAACAGAATAACTACAATCCAATTGAACAACAAAGCTGGGTAAAGGAGCTGAATGACATCTAATGGCGTGATTTTCATCCAAACCTTGCTTGGATCAGAGTACTCGGGGATCGCACAACCAGGGCTGTAGACAGGGCTTTAAACTAAATAGAGCGAGGGTGGGCAAGGTCAGATATTGGCAGAATTAGAAAACCCGAGTTATAGGAGGAGGTAAGAGTGCTGAACTCAGGAGAAGTTATTAAAATCTCCAACACAGACATAAATATGACAGAGTGTATGGAGCGTGTAAGCAATCAAACTTCAAGCACACTGGACAAACGAATGACAGCGTGAAGAGGAACGGTTAATACAGGACTGGAGGCGTTATGTCTGAATGTATGCAGTGGAAGGAGTAGGGTAAATGAGCTTGTGGCGCATATCATAATTGGCAGGTCTGACTTGGCGGGCATCACGGAGACATGATTGCAAGGTATCAGGATTGGGAGCTGAATATTCAAGGATATACATCTTATTGAAAAGATAGGCAGGTGGGAGGAGGAGGTGCGGTTGCCTTATTGGTAAGAAATAAAACTAAATCAATAGTACGAAATTAAGTACGGTCAAATGATGGGGAATCTGTGTGGGTAGAATTGAGGTATCGAAAAGGTGGAAAAAAAAACATAATTGGAGTTTTGTACAGGCCTCCAAACAGTCGTCAGGAGCTGGGGTACAAGATACACCAGAAGAGAGAAAAGATGTGTAGGAAAGATAAAGTTAGAGTGATCATGGAGACGTTAAAATGAAAGTTTGTTGAGAGTGAGGACGGGCTTAGCCAGTTGGAGGATGGCGGTGGTGTTTGGGTGCAGTTCAGGCATTTGTTCCAGGAAGAATCGGAGAGTCTTGACACCTTCCTAATGGGGGTGGGGGGGTGGCGAGGGGTGTTGGCGGATGTGTAATGCGATGGTACGTCCATGGGAAAGAGGAGGTGAATGGAGCCAGCAAAATGGAAATGCTGAAATTGGTGTAAAGTGTCAGATGAACCACGGATGTACGTGGGCAGGGACTGGACCAGGAGGGATTACTGAGTCAAAGTAGGAAGAGATGAGTTGTTTGTAGCAGGTGAAGATTGAAGCAATATGTCTGCCTGGGCCACACTCATTGTGGATGTCTGGAGGAGATGGAAACGACCTGTGCTATCAGAGGGCGATCAGCTTGGTGCCATTGGCTGGTGTTTAGGAGGGCAGTGTGTGGGGGGGAGGGGTCAGCAGAAATTAGAGCAGTTATCGCAGTTGATACAAGGGCCTGGTGTGCCATGGTGGGAGTCATGGTCTAAGAAAATACTTGTTATATGCTTTTTCCGTCACTTGGTTCTTGTTCAGATTGTGCAGCTATCCTGAATTTCTGTGTCTCCATCAAGTGCAGACGACATGTATTTTCTCGCCGAGTTTGGTGCCTCAACATTTCTTAATTTTTTTACAGTATGTGCAAGAATGATTGTTTGTTCTAATAATTTGCTTCCAATTCAAGGAAAACGTGAGAATATCATTTGAACTCCGGCAGTGTGTCCATGACGTGCAATTTAATTGAATCTTTATCCTCATTATACTCACTCTTTCAAACAAACAATGAATGAATCCGTAAGTTCTGCAGATTTTTTTTCAGCTCTGACGATTGTTGGGAATGTTACAACGGACATACTTCAGTGTTACGAAAAATACAAATGTTCCAGTGCAAGGTGCCAAATACTGGTCCATCCTAGATTATTCACAAGCTTTATAAATAAAACATGCAGGGGTGGCAGAGCGTACGTAAAAGGAGAGTTCAGCTCTGTGTTCAAAATGCTATTTCTGGCTCCCTCATAAAAGAC
>NW_025201679.1:6432-7271 GCF_004010195.1 Chiloscyllium plagiosum
TCCTGTCTTCTTTTCTTATTCTTGGGGATTCTGCTTCCCAGGTCTTTGGTTGATAAAGGTACCTTTCAGGGAGCAGATATTTCTGTTGCTCAGCTGGACTTGTTGGCAGCTTGCTGCTCTTTGCCGCTCTGGCCAACTGTTCAAAATGTTTGATATTTATACCCCAAAAGATTGGATTGAATCATTGGTTTTAACATTGTCAAAACACTACAAACTTGATTAGCATTTGGCATCTTGGCACATTAGTTAAACTGATTGGCTAAATTTGAATTTGAGTTTGTCTCATAGCAACCCAGATACTGTTAGCTGTTTGACCAAATATTGCATTGTTAATTTTTCCAGTACTCTGACCAGTCTTTCAACTCTCTTAAAGGTATAGTGCACTTAAAAAAATTAGAACACTGTCCACCCTATCTAACCCTCTTATTATCTTATATCGATCAATTCAAACAGCTCTCAACCTTCTTCGCTCGAATGAAAACAGCAGCAACTACCTCAGACCTTACTTATAAGACCTTCCCTCCATATTAGGCAACATCCTCGTAAATCTCTATTGAACCCTTTCCAAACGCTCCACGTCCTTTCTGTAATGCAGCAAGCAGAAATATATGCAGTACTCTAAGTGCGGCCATACCGGAGTTTTGTGCACCTGCGGTATGATCGTGTGGCTCCAAAATTCTATTCCTCTTCCAAGAAAAGCTAACATACTGTACGCCTTCTTAACAAGCCTATTAACCAGATTGACATCTTTCAGTGATCTACTTACATTGACACCGAGATGTCTCTGCTCATCGACACTGCCAAGTATCTTACCGTTGGCCCAGTACTCTTTATTCCTT
>NW_025201680.1:0-1515 GCF_004010195.1 Chiloscyllium plagiosum
AGCAGAGGGATACGGATGCTTAGAAATTGGGCGCATGTTTAGATAGTTGAGTTGGACCGGCTCAGTCTCGGCTGTCCAAAGGGCCTGTTCCTGGGCTGCACATTTTCTGTATTCTTTGTTCTTCTTAGTTCACTACAGTACCAACTGTGGATTACAGGTGAAGTAGTGTTACTTCTGCAATCATAACTACTTATGCAAGGTAAATGAACTTACAATTGTTTCAACCAAGAGCTGAGTCACAAGAATGAAACCTATATGAAGGAAATATTTAATTGTTTTCATATGAGCTAAAATGTGCATATAAGAATGAAAGGTGTCTGCAAACAATGGTATATGGTTCAGACAAATAGATAAGGTGCTGTGAGGATGTACGTTAAGCAAGATATGCATGTACAAGCAGTCGTTATAAGCGTTTCTTTCCCATTTCTGCAAAAACAAAAAACAAACCGCCATTAAAAGGTCGTAAGTTTCAATATGGTTGGGGAAAGGGAGGAAGTGTCACAAGTGGGGGAAATAGATCGCAGTGAAGGAGGATATACCTAACAGTTGACCACAGCCAGGATGTGGTGAAAAGGCCAAGTAAAACCTACACTTTGTCATGCACAAGGCCGGATAAGGCAAGAGAGAAACAATAGTAATGGGCACCGGGTTTGGAGTAGTGAATCCTATGTATTTGCTAAACTCTGAGAGTCTATTTCAGGCACCACGCTTGCAAGCGTATAATAAACATACTGATTGCTTCAGATCTTGTCTCGCATGAAATTATTGAAGTGAGTGGGCTTAGTTTCTCACAATTGGGGGATCCTCTGCGATATTCTTCCATCGCCGGGGGGAGTGGCTAGCCCTGGACACTGGGAAGATGCCTCCCATTCACAATTGAGGAGCGTTTTCTTGTCCAGGTTTTGTCTGCTCCCTTGGGCGGCTGGTACGAATCCCACAGGAGAGACATCTGAATCAGACAGTGAAAGAAGGTCGATGAAAAATATGGAAAAGAAGGAGCCAGGCAACTGTGTTCACAGACCAATGTCAGAAAACTGACATTTAAGTATTAACTTGGTGGCCGGGAAAAGGGATATTTAATCGCTGAGGGACTGGTGAGGGCCACGAGAAATGGGGGGTAGGCAGAATAAGTCGAACTGTCATGGAGTAAAGGAAGAAAAAGTCCCTGGTAACATTCCTCCTGAAAGTCCGTTGGGGAGGATGTTGAGGGAATGGACAGGTAACACTTGTACAAGGGAAAAAGGGAAAAAGAAATGATTAAATATTGTTGTTTAGTATGGACCAAAGAACCAATCCTTCATCCAGCTGTCTTCTGGACAAAATATGATTCAGATGAGGATTGGGTATGTCAATATTTAGATTTACATGTGAATAAAAAACAAACTTTTAGTGAAAAAGAGGCGGACTATGCATCCTGTTGGAAGGGAAGTTTGGGAATGATGGTAGTAAAGACAAATGATTCCCCCTCTGCCCCTCCCCCCCAGTCCCTGGGATCCTTTTGCCTGTTTGCACTCC
>NW_025201680.1:1566-3164 GCF_004010195.1 Chiloscyllium plagiosum
AGGTCCTGGTTGAGGATCCGGTAGGGCTGTCTGATCAAATTGATCAATTCTTGGGGCCCAGTCTGTATACGTGGGCTGAGTTAATGTCTATTTTGAATGTACTATTTACTGGGGAAGAAAGGGAACTTATACCAGGAGCAGCCATTAAAATATCGGACAGGGAACTTCCCATTGGGGATGGGAATACTGGACAGGGAGAGACGGAGTTTCCGCTCTGAGACACCCAGTGGGAAAATCAAAACCCGGAGCATTGAGAAGAAATGATGGAATTGAAAGACCTAATTCTAAAATGAATAAGAGAGGCAGTTCCGAAGTCGCAGAATTTGACGAAAGCCTTTGAAGTTAAAGAGGAGAAAGATGAGACACCCTCAGCTTTCTTGCAAAGATTAAGAGACTCAGTGCGGAATACTTTGGAATGAACCCTGAGGACCCAGTGGCACAGGGTCTTTTAAAAGTATATTTTGTGACAAAGGAATGGCCAGACACAGAGGACGATACTGAAGATAGAAGGGAGGAGTGAAACACCATGAGATGATTTGTTAAGAGAGGCACAGAAAGTGTTTGTAAAGAGAGAGGATGAGAGACAAAAAAAAAAGGTGAAAATGGTGGTAGTTGATGAGGTAGTTAAGGAAAGAATGGAACCAATAGTGAGCAACTGGAGCGGCGGGTGGCATGTAGGACAGAGAGGAAGAGGGAGAGGGAGAGGACAAAGGGGAGCATTTGATAGAGGGTTTGGGCGACAGGGGCAGAGATGGAAGTCTCCACAGGCAGGATGCTGTTATTGCAGAAGCTCGGGCATTTTAAGCGGGAGTGTCCTGATCTACACAGGGAAGAAAGAGCAATTCCGCTTATGAATTTTGACAAAGAATAGGGGTGTCAGGGGTTCCTGCCCCCGGGGAGCCAGCAGGAAGCTTGATCAACTTGAAGGTGGGACCCTGTGGGGAAGAGGTAGTCTTCCTAGTAGATACGGGGGGCAGCACCATCATCGCTGAATTTTAAATCAAAGAAAGTAGGAATGTCAACACGGTCAATTACTGTTTCCGGGGTAAAAGGGGAAGGATTTACTGTTCCAGTATTTGAACCTATGATGATAGAAGGTCCGAAGGATACAGTCACAGGGGAACTGTTGTATATCCCTGATATAGGAAGTAACTTATTAGGGAGAGATTTAATTATCCTCTTAGGATTGGAGATTTGAATTCAGGAAAAAGAACTGGTTGCACAAATGGCAATGTTGACAGAAGTTGTGGAGGTTGCACAAATGGCAATGTTGACAGAAGTTGTGGAGAGAGAGAGATAGACTCTATTATATGGGCGAGAGAAGGCAATCGTGAAAAATACAGATCCGTCCCCTATAAATAAGTTTAAAAAGGAAAGGGGACCTTGTTTATGAGTGACAATATCCCATTTCCATAGAAGGCAAACGAAGACTGCAGCCAGTAATTGAGGGGCTAGAGATAGACTGTTGGAGCCATGTATGTCTCCTTATAATATCCTAATTCTACCAGTGTGAAAATTCGATGGAACTTATCGACTGGTGTAGGATTTGAGAATATTGAATCGAGTAGAACAGATCAGGCACCCAGTGGTGCCAAATC
>NW_025201680.1:6129-7271 GCF_004010195.1 Chiloscyllium plagiosum
CGATGAAATCATATTTGGATTACCTTATCTGGGAACGAACGGAGAATTGACAATTCCCGAAACTAAAGACTTGTTCTAAAGAAATATATACTGGGCTTGTTCTTTGTCTCTCCTCAGGAAACAGAGTTTATTGGCCCTTGAATTCACCGTTCATCCCATCCGGCCGGGAGATTGGGGCTTAGTAAAATCATGGACAGAGACTAAATTGCAGCCGGACTGGGAAGGGCTGTATCAGGATCCTTTGATTACCGAAATAACGATAAGGACAGCGGAGAAAGGCTGGACTGACTACACTCGGATCAAAGGGCCAGTGAAATCTCCATTTGAGGAAGAAGTCTGGACAGCCGAATCAACGCAAGACCCGCTGAAACTCAGGCCGAAGACACTGAGAGTAACTGATTATACAGTGGCGACGCGAGCGCGGGATTATTTCTGTAAGATTGTGTATTAAGTTTTTTTGTGCTCCAGCACAATTTTTAGAATGCTGGGGATGCTTAGAGTTATGATGCTAGCTCTCTTAGTTTTGGGATTTTGTCAAATATAATTTTCATATGTGTTATTAGCCGTCCCTAAGTCTGATAATCAGCAAGTAATAGACCTGATGCATGTGGCTTAGTAAATTGTGGGGATATAGATAATCAGAGACAGTACCGCAGCTCAGAGATACATCTTAAGTCCTTTGGGGATGGCACTTGGTATAATGGTCTCGTCACAGTACACCGGGCCCCCTTCCGACCAGCTCGCGATTGTCCCGATAAAAGGTGTAACCCAATATACCTAATTATAAAGAAAACCACATGGCTCAAAGCAATTCTGGGGGGGCACATATGAAATATAATTAGATGAAACATTTGGGATAGTATTGTAAGCAAACGGGAAGGATTTCTCCGGCTGTTGTTTTCAAATTAGCGTAGGAGAGGGAAAACGAGCAGAACTATTGGATAATAAGGTACAACTTTTCACCCCTCCTGATGATACTAAAGTAGTAAAAATTATAGAGATGAAGGACTTCAAACAGACCATTGAAATATAAACTGGATACGGGGATGCAAATGCCTCGGTTGAATGGGTAAAGTATACTGCAAAAAGTCTGAACAAGAGCAATTGCGATGCATGTGCCTCCCGTAGGCCAGTGGCCCAGA
>NW_025201681.1:0-5643 GCF_004010195.1 Chiloscyllium plagiosum
TGCTGTTCCAAACTTCCACCCATACTGACACACTAGACAAACCTTCCTCAACAGCCTTCATTTCTGTAGCTGCGACACCCCCTCCTCATTTTCCACCCACCCTGTTCTTTTTTAGATTAGATTACTTACAATGTGGAAACGGGCCCTTCGGCCCAACAGATCCACACCAACCCTCCATAGAGCAACACATCCAGAACCATTCCCCAACAATTACCCCTTCATCTAACACTACATCTACACATTTTTGGATTGTGGGAGGAAACCGGAGCGCCCAATGGAAACCCACGGGAAAAATTGCAAACTCCACACAGACAGTTCCCTGAGGTGGGAATTGAACGCGGCTTTCTAGCGTTGCGAAGCAGCAGTGCTAACCACTGTGCCACCGGGCCGCCATAAACTGCTGCGAACATTCTAAACCCTGGAACATCAAGCAACCATCCCTGTCCCTGTGAAACCTACGTCTCTGTTATAACCACGATATCGTAGCCCGAAGTACTGATCCATGCTCAAGTTCGTCACTCTTATTTCGGACATTCTTTGCATTAAGGCAGATGAACTTTAACCGATCCCTTTGTTTCATCACATGACAAACCTTCCTGATAGATTCAATATATCCAGTCACTGTCCTGTCTGCAACTAAAACCCTCTCTTACATGTGGTGTGATTCCGACCCCCCTGCCAAACTAGTTTCAACCCGCCAGAATCACACGAGAAAACCTCCCAAACAGGACATTTGTGCCCCTTCTGTTTATGTACATCCCGTCCTTCATGTACAGGTCCCACCTTACTCAGAAGGTATCCCGATGGTCTAGGTATCTGAAGCCCTCCCTCCTGCACCTGCCTCGCAGACACGTGTAAAGCTGCTTTCGCTGATTGTTCCTCATCTCACTCGCTCGTGGCACTGGTAGCAAACCTGAGATCACTACTCTACTCGTCCTGCTCTTTCGCTTCCAAACTAACTCTCTGTAGTCACTTTTCAGATCCTCAGTCACGCTCCTGGCTATACCTTTGTTGCCAAAGGATCTAGTTTCCAAAGCCTTCTGTGGTAAGGAATTCCACAATTTCACCACCCTCTGGCTAAAGACGTTTCATCTTATCTCCGTTCTAATGGGTTTTCCCTTCGCTCTAAGCCTGTGTCCTCATGCCAGTGCAAACGTCCTCCCAATTTTGTCTGTATCTAGGTCATTCAGTATTCTGTAAGTTTCAATTGGATCCCCCCCCCCCCCCCTTCACTATCCTTCTAATCTATCGAGTATAAACCCAGGGTCCTCCAACGATCCTCATGTGTTAAGCTTTCCATTTCTGGTGAAACTTCTCTTGACACAAACCAAGGCTAACACATCCTTCCTGAGGTATGAGGAACAAATTACTGGAAATGTGGTCTGACCAGAGCCTTAGAAAGCCACAGAATCCCCACCATTATATCCTACTCCTCTCGAGATGAATGACAACATTGTATCTGCCTTCTTAACTACTGACTCAACCTGCAAGTGTATCTAAGGCGAATCCTGCGCTTGGAATCCCAAGTCCTTTGTTACTTGGATTACTGAATTCTTTTCCCATTTAGTAAATAGTCAATGCCTGTATTCTTCATACCAAAGTGCATGACCTCACACTCTCCCAAATTGGATTCCATCAGCTCCTCCTTTTTCCATTCTCCTAAACTGTCGAAATCTTTCTGCAGGCTCCCTGTCTCCTCAATACTACATGCACCCCACCTATATTTGCATCAACTGCAAATGTAACCAGAATGCCTTCTGCCCTGCCACTCAGATCATTAACCTTTAAAGTGAAATGTTGTGGTCCCAGCACTGACTCTTCTGGAACACTGCTAGTCACCGGCTGCAATCCTGAGAGGGACAGTTTTATCCTCACTCTGCATCCTGACAGAGAGCCAACTTTTTATCAATGCTAGTACCTGGCCTCTGACACCATGTGTCCTTATCTTACTCTGCAGCCTCCTGTGTGGTACCATATCCGAGGCATTGTGGAAGTTCAGATAGGTAACTCTCTCTGGTCCAACCCGCCATTACCTCCTCAAAGAATTCTCATTATCTTGAGAGCTATGTAGGCTATTGAAATGGGGAGCAATCAGAAGGCCAGGGTCATTTCTACAGACAAAGTGGAGATGTTCCTCAGAACAGTTTCTGTTTGGCTCACTAATGTAAAGGAGACTGCATTGTGAGCAGCAATGACAGGAGACTGGATTGAAAGAGAGCAAGTGAAATGCTGTTTCACCTGGAAGATGTGTTTAGGGCCTTGGACAGTGATGAGGGAAGAGGTGAATGGGCAAATGTTGTAGCTTCTGCATTTACATGGGAAGGTGTTATAGGGGTGTGGGGAAGTGTTCGGGGTGATGGAGGTTGCCACAGAAGGAATGGACCCTGTGAAATACTGACATTGGACGGGAGGGAAAGATGTGTTTGATGGTGCTGTCCTGCTGGAGGTGGATGAAGTGGCGGAGGATGATTGTGTGAATGCAGGTTTCAGTGCAGTGAGAAATGAGGGCAAGGGGAGATCGATCATTGTTCTGGGAAGGAGAGGACGGAGTGAGGGCAGAAGTGCGGGACATGGGACAGACACAGCTGAAAGCTCTTTCCGTCAGAGTTAGGGGATTTCTCGATTGAGAGAATAGGATGACATGTATGAAGCTTCCCAAAGGAATGTGGCATCATCGAACAGAAATGACAGAGGCAGGGAAACTGGGAGGATGGAGTAACCCTAAGATGATCGTGTGTTCAGCCACATACATAGGTTCCCCCTGAGTAATTGAAAAGAGCCAGGCATTTCGAATACAGTTTTATGTCACATATCTTGTCAAATACGGAGTGTGAAAATAGACACAGGTGTAGGTTCAGAAGATGTGTGGGTGGGACATTTAAGCAGGTACTGCTTAGTAATGCTCAGTAATGGTCAAAAAGAAGATGATATGAAGATGAGAAGATGAACCACCCATGATGCACAAAGGCTGTGAAGGATACTAATCAATCACAAACTAAAAATTCAGATTGGTGAGCTCTAGCGTCGGCGACATTTGGGAAGTTTACTTTTGGAACCAGAAGCAGATTGTATAAAACAAAGTATAAAGAAAAATATTCCAAAGCTGGCAAGAAATATGAAAAGAAACTAACCGCAAGGGTTTTCCCATATCAAATAAAAAACGTTCATGATGTGTGTGTGACACTTGGAAGAAAGGCAGGAAAGAATATATTGGACACCTGGAGGATGTGATTGGGGAACTGGTTTCAGGGAACAGGCAGAGAATTTAAAATATCTTTCCTCTCAGGAGAAGGCACAAAGAGTTTCAATGTTATAAACAAAATTGTAGTCAGACGAAAATTTTGTATTGTCTCCAACAAAACAAGGCTTTTCTCAAACAGAAATGACCAAGGGTAAACAGCTCATCAGCAATTCATAGGTTGTTTTAATAGAATTGGTTACAGAGTGACTGGTGGCACTGTGTGAAATATTCCATAACTCTCGGGATTAAAGGAGTGTCCCAGTGAAACTGGCGAAACTGCAATATAGCGCCTGTCTTCAAGATGGGAGTGAGTCTTCAAGTGTTTAGGTGCTCCCTTCGCCTGAGTAGTGGAACATATTTGAGAGGCTTAATGGTCTCATGATGCACTTTCATCCTGAGTGATTTAATAAAAAGTAAAACTCTGCTCCTTCCTCTCATGCGTTGCATACTGGGGGATGGATATTTTGCTAAAGTTTAATTATTTTGAAAATTATCTGGACCATTGTACAAACGACATCATCCAGAGATTCTAGAAACAGCACGCATAAGAACATTTTATAACCATGTGGGGGTATTGCATAGGTGAGAGAGAGAGAGAGAGAGAGAGAGAGAGAGAGAGAGAGAGAGAGAAGGTGCTGCATTGCAGTAGTGAGAGTGATGGAGCCTTATTCTGGGGAAACGCAAAGAGATATACAGTGAGTGTGAGCGAGTAGAGAGAATACGGTGACCCTTACCCTGTCAGAGCAGGGAAGGTTATTGATGTTTTTCCTGTATTGCTGGACTTTTCTTCGGACTGCAGGTACTGTACTGTGCTGGATGGAGTGCTCATACCATGCTCGGTGGGTCTGGTGGTGCGGCTCCCTCAAGGAAGAGAATGGTCCCCTTCTGTACTAGCCCATTCACCAGGACCTCCGTGCCCCTGTTGACAAGCTGTGGTGTAATTTCCCCTTATCTGCCATACTCGGGTAAACTATGCAGGGCAGGTCCAAACTGAGAAACCTCGACCGTGTGCCCATTGGCCTTTTAAAGATGGCAGCAGTGCCAAGGATCAATGAATATCCGGGATACCCGGGAGATGCTGTGTACCTCCAGCCATGATGGGTGGGAGAATCGAGCTGGTATTGAATGAGAGGGACACCAAGAAATGGGCTGGATAGTTAATGAGGTGAGTTCGATACGATAACACCAGGATACTAGCCCTGCCTCGTGCAGTCATTCCTTCTGTCAGACTCAATGAAAATGGACTGAGACAAATTATTGTTCGATTCAGCCCAATGAGTCGAAGACTCTGCTGATCCTATTCGCAGTTACAAAGCTGCAGGACAAATACTTATCCAAAACTCTCCATGATCTCAACTTATACTGATATCCTGCTCATCCATCATGCCTGGAAACAGTGGCCTATATTGCAAGACGCCATCGAAATGTTTTCATTTCACAATTTTTAAATCCAACCATCGGATCCTTCTGTGAAATTCTCTCTCAATCTCCCCCTGTCTTTTAACTAAGCTCCTCCCATTTGTTGGTATTTAAACTGATCCCCCGCCATCTCTCTGGCAGTGAGTTTCATTTCCACAGCACTCCTGTGTCATGCCACAATGTAGATATGGAACTGCATTTGGAGGGGAGCACACATCCTGCCACTTGCAGCATGAGCTGCAAGTTTCCCCACGCTGGCAGTGATCTAACACAGTGTTACTCAGCAATGCAGTGATTGGTGTACACAGCTGTGTATGCTGGGAAGGTAATTGCTCCAGATTAATAGATAAATTCATTGCTATTCACTGCACAGTTCCCCATGCTGCACAGATATCCAGCCCGTGTGTATAGAACAATGCCTTTGTCTGTTCTGCACAGTGCACTGTGCTGAAAAGATTATAGAGTCCAAGTTTATCGATCAGTGCACTGTTGGTCAGTTAAGTAGTGAACTGGTGAGCTCTAAACAGTGTTTGATCCTGGACGGATTGCTGAGCAGTACACTAGTCTACGCAATGCTTCATGCTGAACAGGTATCTCATCTGGGCTAATACATATCCGGGCTGGATCTGAGAGATGGATTCAGCATTCAATATAGTTCCTGACATGATTATCACTCTTCCAGCTCGGCCTATTCTGCAGCTAAATGTGAGATGATGTGTTTCAGATCGAGTTTCCTTTGTCAAAATATTCGACATTAATCAAAACACTATTTATTCGAATACTGTCGATAAAAGACAACAAAAGGAAGAGGAACTTGCAATAACTTAATTCTATTGGAAAACTTAGCCGAATAATAGTTTAACAGCTTTACAGTAACTGTTCCAATATGGTATCATCCAATAAGCACACAAATGTCAAAAAACAAATGCAGGAAAAAGATTGTCTCACATGCAGTTCTCCAATCCAGGAGGAAAGAACATCAA
>NW_025201681.1:6343-7273 GCF_004010195.1 Chiloscyllium plagiosum
ATCTGAGAAGGAATAAGACTGTTCGGAACCTTGAGTCCCTTTTTGCTGTGAACTGTTTTATGTCTCCATATTCTCTCTGTGATCAAACCTGCTGACACCCACCTTCATAATATCCCCAATCACCAGCTCTGCCTGAGTTCTGTTGCTGACTTCGCCATCACCTACCCCTTCATTAATGACAGGTTTTATGGCTCCAGTTCTCTTCTGACCTCTCTTCCAGTTACAAATAGTTTGACCACAAACTTGTTCTTGTTTCTACAGTTACTTCACAACAGGGACTCTTAAACAGAGTAATAATGTCACTGACTGTGTAATTCAGAGGCACGGGTTATAACTCTAAAACCATTGTCTGAAATCCTATCACTGCCGATGACTAAATTTAAATTCCAATGGCAAAATTTGGAATGAAACCTAATTTCACTCATGGCAACCATAAACCATCAGCATTCCTTTTCTTATTTTATTCGTAACCTTTGGTAAAGAAGCCTAACATTTTTGCCCTTTATGAACTAAGTGTCACCTCAGATCCACAACAATATGGTTGCCTCCATATTGCCTTGACAAATGGCCACATGGTCAAGGGCCGTTAGGATGGACAACAAATGCTGCCCTTGCCAGTGATGCTGGCATCCCGCGAAACAACAACATTAAAGGTGAAATAACCAAGGAAATGCGGATGCTGGCGATCTGAAATAAAATTCTCCACCGTCTGAAACAATGTTGGAGAATCTCAGCAGGTATGGTAGTCTGTTGGAAGAAACACAAAGAGCGTTTCGAGTTCAGTGAACCTATCAAAACTGAATGCAATTGAGAAATAATATTATTATATCAGGGATGGTTGGAAGGGTGAGCGGGCGGTTTGTGTTGAGTGGATGATGTCCAAAAAGAGAGAGAGAAAGAGAGAAAGGAAAAGCAAGCAAAAGGATTGCT
>NW_025201682.1:0-3531 GCF_004010195.1 Chiloscyllium plagiosum
TGGGATAGGCCAGTTTAATGCATGGTTTAGGGTATGGAACACAGTGTCTGAGAGAGTGGGATAGGCTGGATTAATCCAGGGGTAAGGGTCTGGAAGACAGTGTCTGAGAGTGTGGGATACGCCGGTTTAGTGCAGGGGTGAGGGTCTGGAACACAGTGCCTGAGAGAGTGTGGGATAGGCCAGATTAATCCAGGGGTTAGGGTTTCTAACACAATGTCTCAGGGTGTGGGAGAGGCTGAGTCAATCCAGGGGTTAGGGTTTGGAACACAGTGTCTGAGATTGTGGGATAAACCGGAATAATCTAGGGGTTAGGGTCTGGAACACAGTGCCTGAGAGTGTGGGATAGGCCGGATTACTCCAGGGTTTAGGATCTGGAAGACAGTGCCTGAGAGTGTGGGGTAGGCTGGGTCAATCCCGGGGTTAGGGTCTGGAACAAAGTGCCTGAGGGTGTGGGGTGGCCTTAAGGTGCAGGGGTTAGGATCTGGAACTCAGTAGCTGAGAGTGTGAGGAGGCTGGATCAATCCAGGAGTTAGGGTCTGTAATACAGTGTCTGAGAGTGTTGGGTAGGCCTATTAATCCAGGGGTTAGGGTCTGGAACACACTGCTAGAGAGTATGGGGTAGGTTAGATTAATGCACGTGTTAGTGTCTGGAACACAGTGCCTGAGAATGTGGGATATGCCAGTTTAATTCAGGGGTGAGGGTTTGGAACACAGTGTCTGAGAGAGTGGGATAGGCCGGATTAATCCACGGGTTAGGTTCTGGAACACAGTGCCTGAGAGTGTGGAATAGGCTGGATTATTCCACAGGTTAGGGTCTCGAACACAGTGCCTGAGAGTGTGGAATAGGCCGGATTTATCCAGGTGTTTGGGTCTGGAACACAGTGTCTGATAGTGCGGGGAGGCAGCTTTAATGCAGGAGTTAGGGTCTAGAACACAATGTCAGAGAGTGTGTGGGAGGCTGGTTGAATGCATTGGATGGGTCAGGAAAACCGTGCCTGAGAGTGTGCAATACGCCGGATTAATTCAGGGGTTAGGGTCTGGAACACAGTGTCAGAAAGTGTGGGGTAGGCCGGGTCAATCCAGGGTTAGGGTCTGGAACGCAGTGTCTGAGAGTGTGGATAGGCTGGATTAGTTCAGGGGTTAGGGTCTGGAATACAGTGTCTGAGAGTGTGTGATAGGCCAGATTAATCTAGGGGTTAGGGTCTGGAACACAGTGTCTGAGAGTGTGCGGTAGGCCGTGTTAATCCAGGGGTTAGGGTCTGGAACACAGTGCTTGTGTGTGTGGGATAGGCTGGTTTAATCCAGGGGCTAGGGTCGGGAACACAGTGCCTGAGATTGTAGGCCATGCCAGATTTAACCAGGGGTTACGGTCTGGAACACAGTGCTTGAGAGAGTGGGATAGGCTGGTTTAATCCAGGGTTAGTGTCTGGAACACAGTGCCTGAGGTTGTGGGATAAACCTGATTTCCAGTGGTTAGGGTCTGGAACACAGTGCCTGAGAGTGTGGGATAGGCCGGATTTCTCCAGGGGTTAGGATCTGGAAGACAGTGCCTGAGAGTGTGGGGTAGGCTGGGTCAATCCCACGGTTAGGGTCTGGAACAAAGTGGCTGAGGCTGTGGGGGTGGCCGTGAAGGTGCAGGGATTAGGATCTGGAACTCAGTAGCTGAGAGTCTGGGGAGGCTGGGTCAATCCAGGAGTTAGGGTCTGTAATAAAGTGTCTGAGAGTGTTGGGTAGGCCTATTAATCCAGGGGTTAGGGTCTGGAACACAGTGTCGGAGAGTGTGCGGTAGGCCGTGTTAATCCAGGGGTTAGGGTCTGGAACACAGTGCCTGAGAGTGTGGGATAGGCCGGATTTCTCCAGGGGTTAGGATCTGGAAGACAGTGCCTGAGAGTGTGGGGTAGGCTGGGTCAATCCCGGGGTTAGGGTCTGGAACAAAGTGCCTGAGGCTGTGGGGGTGGCCGGGAAGGTGCAGGGGTTAGGATCTGGAACTCAGTAGCTGAGAGTGTGGGGAGGCTGGGTCAATCCAGGAGTTAGGGTCTGTAATAAAGTGTCTGAGAGTGTTGGGTAGGCCTATTAATCCAGGGGTTAGGATCTGGAACACAGTGCCTGAGATTGTGGGATAAACCGGATTAATCCAGGGGTTTGGGTCTGGAACACAGTGCCTGAGATTGTGGGATAGGCCAGTTTAATGCAGGGGTCCGGTCTGGAACACAGTGCTTGAGAGTGTGGGATAGGCCGGATTATCCATGGGTTAGGGTCTCGAACACAGTGCCAGAGAGTGTGGGATAGGCCGGATTTATCCAGGTGTTAGGCTCTGGAACACAGTGTCTGAGAGTGTGTGATTGGCCAGATTAATCCAGGGGTAAGGTTCTGGAACACTGTCTGAGAGTGTGTGGGAGGCTGCGTCTATCCAGGGGTTAGGGTCTCGAACACAATGTCTGAGAGTGTGGAATTGGCCTGGTCAATCCAGGGATTGGGGTCTGGAAGACAGTGCCTGAGAGTGTGTGATAGGCCGGATTACTGCAGGGGTTAGGGTCTGGAAGACTGTGCCTTAGAGTGTGGGGTAGGCCGGGTCAATCCATGGGTTAGGGTCAAGAACACAGTGCCTGAGAGCGTGGTATAGGCCGGATTAATCCAGGGGTTAGGGTCTGGAACACGGTGTCTGAGAGTGTGGGATAGGCCGGATTACTCCAGGGGTTAGGGTCTGGAACACAGTGCTTGAGAGTGTGGGATAAACCAGTTTATTCCATGGTAAGGGTCTGAAACAGTGTCTGAGAGTGTGGGATAAACCGGAATAATCCAGGTGTTAGGGTCTGGAATACAGTACCTGAGAGTGCGGGGTAGGCCGGATTAATTCAGGGGTTAGGGTCTGGAACACACGCCTAGAAAGTGTGAGATAGCCCGGATTAATCCAGGGGCTAGGGTCTGGAACACAGTGTCTGAGATTGTAGGATAAACCGGAATAATCCAGGGGTTAGGGTCTGGAACACACTGCTAGAGAGTGTGGGGTAGGTCAGATTAATGCACGGGATAGTGTCTGGAACACATTACCTGAGAATGTGGGATAGGCCAGTTTAATTCAGGGGTTAGGGTCTGAAACACAGTGTCTGAGAGAGTGGGATAGGCCGGATTAATCCACGGGTTAGGTTCTGGAACACAGTACCTGAGATTGTGGGATAAACCGGAATAATCCAGGGGTTAGGGTCTGGAACACAGTGCCTGAGAATGTGGGATAGGCCGGATTACTCCAGGGTTTAGGATCTGGAAGACAGTGCCTGAGAGTGTGGGGTAGGCTGGGTCAATCCCGGGGTTAGGGTCTGGAACAAAGTGCCTGAGGGTGTGGGGTGGCCGGGAAGGTGTAGGGGTTAGGATCTGGAACTCAGTAGCTGAGAGTGTGGGGAGGCTGGATCAATCCAGGAGTTAGGGTCTGTAATACAGTGTCTGAGAGTGTTGGGTAGGCCTATTAATCCAGGGGTTAGGGTCTGGAACACACTGCTAGAGAGTGTGGGGTAGGTCAGATTAATGCACGGG
>NW_025201682.1:4722-7273 GCF_004010195.1 Chiloscyllium plagiosum
AATCCAGGAGTTAGGGTCTGGAACACAGTGTCTGAGAGTGTGGGATAGGCCGGGACAATCCAGGGGTTAATGTCTGGAACACAGTGCCAGAGAGAGTGGGGTAGCCCGGATTATTCCAGGGGTTAGGATCTGGAACACAGTGCCTGAGATTGTGGGATAAACCGGATTAATCCAGGGGTTAGGGTCTGGAACACAGTGCCTGAGATTGTGGGTTAGGCCAGTTTAATGCAGGGGTCCAGTCTGGAACACAGTGCTTGAGAGTGTGGGATAGGCCGGATTATTCCACGGGTTAGGGTCTGGAACACGGTGCCAGAGAGTGTGGGATAGGCCGGATTTATCCAGGTGTTAGGCTCTGGAACACAGTGTCTGAGAGTGTGTGATCGGCTAGATTAATCCAAGGGTAAGGTTCTGGAACACTGTCTGAGAGTTTGTGGGAGGCTGAGTCTATCCAGTGGTTAGGGTCTGGAACACAGTGTCTGAGAGTGTGGAATTGGCCTGGTCAATCCAGGGAGTCGGGTCTGGAAGACAGTGCCTGAGAGTGTGTGATAGGCCGGATTACTCCAGGGGTTAGGGTCTGGAACACAGTGTCAGAAAGTGTGGGGCAGGCCGGGTCAATCCAGGGTTAGGGTCTGGAACGCAGTGTCTGAGAGTGTGGATAGGCTGGATTAATTCAGGGGTTAGGGTCTGGAATACAGTGCCTGAGAGTGTGCGGTAGGCCGTGTTAATCCAGGGGTTAGGGTCTGGAACACAGTGCTTGTGAGTGTGGGATAGGCTGGTTTAATCCAGGGGCTAGGTTCTGGAACCCAGTGCCTGAGATTGTGGGACATGCCAGATTAAACCAGGGGTTAGGGTCTGGAACACAGTGCTTGAGAGAGTGGGATAGGCTGGTTTAATCCAGGGGTTAGTGTCTGGAACTCAGTGCCTGAGGTTGTGGGATAAACCGGATTTCCAGTGGTTAGGGTCTGGAACACAGTGCCTGAGAGTGTGGGATAGTCCGGATTTCTCCAGGGGTTAGGATCTGGAAGACAGTGCCTGAGTGTGTGGGGTAGGCTGGGTCAATCCTGGGGTTAGGGTCTGGAACAAAGTGCCTGAGGCTGTGGGGGTGGCCGGGAAGGTGCAGGGGTTAGGATCTGGAACTCAGTAGCTGAGAGTGTGGGGAGGCTGGGTCAATCCAGGAGTTAGGGTCTGTAATACAGTGTCTGAGAGTGTTGTGTAGGCCTATTAATCCAGGGGTTAGGGTCTGGAACACACTGCTAGAGAGTGTGGGGTAGGTCAGATTAATGCACAGGTTTGTGTCTGGAACACAGTGCCTGAGAGTGTGGGATAGGCCAGTTTAATTCAGGGGTTAGGGTCTGGAACACAATGTCTGAGAGTGTGGGATAAATCGGATTAATGCAGGGGTTAGGGTCTGGAACACAGTGCCTGAGATTGTGGGTTAGGCCAGTTTAATGCAGGGGTTAGGATCTCGAACACAGTGCTTGAGAGAGTGGGGTAGGCCGGATTTATCCAGGTGTTATGGTCTGGAACACAGTGTCAGAGAGTGTGTGGGAGGCTGGTTTAATGCAGTGGGCTGGGTCTGGAACACCGTGCCTGAGAGTGTGCAATACGCCTGATTAATTCAGGGGTTAGGGTCTGAACACAGTGTCAGAAAGTGTGGGGCAGGCCGGGTCAATCCAGGGTTAGGGTCTGGAACACAGTGTCTCAGAGTGTGTGGGAGGCTGGTTTAATGCAATGGTAAGGGTCTGGAACACAGTGTCTGAGAGTGTGGACAGGCCGGATTAATTGAGGGGTAAGGGTCTGGAACACAGTGTCTGAGAGTGTGGGGTAGGCCGTGTCAATCCAGGGGTTAGGATCTGGAACACAGTGCCAGAGAGGGTGTGGGAGGCAGGTTTAATGCAATGGTAAGGGTCTGGAACACGGTGTCTGAGAGTGTGTGATAGGCCAAATTAATCTAGGGGTAAGAGACTGGAACACAATGTCTGAGAGTGTGCGGTAGGCCGTGTCAATCTAGGGGTTAGGGTCTGGAACACAGTTCTTGTGAGTGTGGGATAGGCTGGTTTAATCCAGGGGTAAGGGTCTGGAACTCAGAGCTTGAGAGTGTGGGATAAACCTGTTTATTCCAGGGGTTAGGGTCTGGAACAGTGTCTGAGAGTGTGGGATAGGACGGATTAATCCAGGTGTTAGGGTCTGGAATACAGTGCCTGAGAGTGCGGGGTAGGCCGGATTAATTCAGGGGTTAGGGTCTGGAACACACGCCTAGAGAGTGTGAGATAGCCAGGATTAATCCAGGGGCTAGGGTCTGGAACACAGTGTCTGAGATTGTAGGATAAACCGGATGAATCCAGGGGTTCGGGTCTGGAACACAGTGTCTGAGAGAGTGGGATAGGCCGGATTAATCCAGGGGTTAGGGTGTGGAACACAGTGTCTGAGAGTGTTGTGTAGGCCTATTAATCCAGGGGTTAGAGTCTGGAACACACTGCTAGAGAGTGTGGGGTAGGTCAGATTAATGCACGGGTTCGTGTCTGGAACACAGTACCTGAGAATGTGGGAT
>NW_025201683.1:0-3736 GCF_004010195.1 Chiloscyllium plagiosum
GAAATAAGGGATTCGTGGAGAGTGCTGGTAAGTAGCGTTGAAATGCCCATCAGCCATGAATGGCGGAGTGGACTCGATGGGCCGAATGGCCTTACTTCCACTCCTATTTCTTATGGTCTTAAAACTTTGGTTTGGCCCCAATTAGAATGTATTGATCACATCTGGTCGCCATGCCACAGGATGAACGTACATGCTTTGGATAAAGCAGAGTGTAGACTTGATGAAGGGCTCCGGCCCAAAACGTCGATATTCTTGCTCCTCGAATGCTTCGTGACAAGATGTGTTTTTACAGCAACACACTCTGAACTCTGATCTCCAGCATCTGCAGACTTCACTGTCTCTGCCTTAAAGTAATGATACCTGGACGTCAGGGGTTACATTATGAAGAGACAGTATGCAAATTAAGCTTGTTTTATCTTATCCTTAAATGCCTAAGGGATTGGTCTGGTTAAAGTTTTCAAGGTATTATCAGTTCAAGACAGGGTAGGTAAAGAGAAACAATTTCCACGTCTGTCGGTTCGAGAACGAAAGACATTGCCTTCCAGATCTGTTCAATTTCTCCACCACTTTCTGTTCTTTGTTGTTCTTGTTTTGTTTCAGATCTTCATCATTGGCAATTCTTTGTATTCTTGCATACTTGATGATATTTAAGTATTGCATTTGCCGGCCAAGTTTATTTGTCATCCCTGACTTGTGAATTTAGTAAATTGAATAAATAGATTTTTAAAAAAATCTACAGTTATGAAGGTTGATCTTGGTCGATTCCTTGAAAGTTGCAGTGCATGAGTGAAATGTGCACCCTTGTGTTAACAGGCAGGTAGTCCGAAGGTTTTACGTTTAGTTAACTTGGACGAGTACGCCACCACTGCCACAGGCTGAATCAGCAAGTGTGTGGAGGACTGCATACTGAGGAATTCAAGCCGAGTGTGCTCTAACAGGAAACCCTAGATGAATCAGGACCTAGAGAACCTGCTAAAAACCGGACACGAGGCCTTTAGATCTGGACACCCACTCAAATATAAGGAATCCAAGTATGACCTTCACAGAGACATTAGAAAAACCAAGGAAAAATACTGATGCAAATTTGAGACTCAGCCAGGCACCCGGCGACTACGGCAAGGACTGAATTATATCACACGTTCAAAAAAGAGACAGTGCAAGATAGCAGATGATGATATTACCCGCCCAGACCGCCTCAACACCGTCTATGTTCGCCTTGAGCAGAAGGTCGGCGGATAGGTAACACCTATTCCAACAGGTCCTGACAAACCTCTCCCAACTGTCACTGCATCAGGGGCCAGATCAGTTTTCCTTCGTGTGAATTCAAGGAAAGCGATGGGACCAGATGGAGTACCAGGCTGTACTCGGACATCTTCAAACTCTCCCTGCAGCAGGCCACTGTCGCTGCCTGTTTCAAGAGGACAAATATCATTCCTGTGCCGAACAAGGCTCATGCAGAATGTTTCAATGACTACCGCTACACAACATCGTAGTCATGAATTGGTTTGTAAGGCTGATCGTGGCATTAATTAACTTCAGACTACCATTACACTTGTCCCACTACAATTTACCTATCGGAACAACAAATGCACGTCACCTGCCCTTCACCCCTCCCCAGAGCATCTTGACACCAGGAACAGCTATGTAAGATTCATACTCGTTGACTACATTTAAGTCTTCAAACGTACTTTACCCTCGAGGCTAAGGACTAACCTTAGTTATCTCGAACTAAGCCCCGCTCTTTGCAACCTCAGTTTCCTGACCAAAAGATCACATCGAGTGAAGATTGGGGAAAATATTTTATCGTCATTGACACTCAAAACTGCAGCCCCCAGGGGTGCGTACTCAGCCCCCTACCATTCTCACTGTGTACCCATGACTGCGTCGCCAAATAGCAGAGTTATACTATTTACAAGTTCGCTGATAACACCAACATAGTCAGTTGAATCTCAGGTGTTGATGAAACAGATCACAGACGTGAAAGACCAGGAAATATGGTGCCCTGAAGAAACATAGCTCTCAATGCTAGCAAAACTAAGGAACTCGTTATTGATTTTGGTCGGGATGTTGCTATTTCCTCTCTGCTTCAGGTTTCAAGAGATATTTGTGGTCTTCGATGTTGGTTTGCTCTCTGTTTTAATCTTGTATCTACTGGATTTATTGACTCCTCTTTCCATTGTTGAGATCAGGAAAAAAAGAAAAAGTGACTGTAGATCAGAAAAAGTAATGCTGGTGCGGATTAGTTTAAGGAGGTGCAGAAGAATTACCTGAACATTTGTCTCAGTTACAGAAGGAGATGGTCACTGAATTCAGGAAGCAGAAGTGAAGGCACGGCCTTTTCTGCATGAATACTGTTGATGAAGAAATTGTTCAGTGAACTCCAGTTCCTGGAATGATGGAAACCAACAACCTGCCTGATCGATGCGATGGTCAAGAAAGCACAACAATACCTCTACTTTCTCACAGGTGAAGCAAATTAAAAACATGACAACATGCTCTCATCCAATGTATATGAATGCACCGTAGAATGCATCCTATCTGGATGCATCACAGTGTGATATGGCAACAAGCATCAACGTCATGATCACAGCTCAGTCGATCGCGCAAACCAGCCCTCCATCAATTACACTATCTATACTTCCAGGTGCATCTAGAAAACAATCAGCATAATTAAGTATCTCTCCCACCCCAGTTGCAATGTATTTGGCCCTCTTCAATCGGAAAGTCTGAGGAAAATAATTATCACACGTACAACGGTTTCAAGAAAAGCTTCTATCCTGCTATGATCTCATCTTTCAACGGACACCTGAAATGTTAATGTTGAATTCTCTTTCTCTCTCGTTCTCTCTCTCTCTTTCGATCTTTCGCTGTCTCTGCATTTTCTCTGCGATTGTAACACTCTATTCTGCATTCTTTTCTGCTACCTGATGCAACTAGTACGGTATAATCTAATTGCAGAAAACCAGAACACAATTGCTCACTTTATCTTAGTAAATTTGACAATAATAAATCAATTCAATACAATAAAACTAATTCACTTGTCTCTGGATACTGAGGAAGAAAATGTTGCATTTTCTTGCACGAACCGAATTGACCAACATTGAAACAATGCTACAATTCCAGATTAATGAATTTGTTGATTTCAAACACATGATATGTATTTCTAATGCTGAAACTTTGTTGGTGGAAAATTAGCCTGTGTTTTTTTCTTGAACAGCCAATTAAAATCCCCAATGCGCCACGATTCATCCATATGATTGTCGTAAATATGATTCATATTTATTTGAGCAACTGTTATTAACCCGGCAGTCACAAAATTATAATCCTATCTCTATATAATGAGGGATTCACAATCTACAGGATGGAAGTCAACATTGCTTCTTCCCCTGCATAAGCGCCGTCTTAATACGATCATAAGTTGCACCCAATTTTAAAAAAAAGTTTAGATCGATGGCACATCCAGATCTTTAGTCAGTGATCCCCTCCGCCCATGGTATTTAGTCTGACCAAGTGCCCATTGCATTGTTGTATTTTCCTAAAGCAACTTAAACGTTGCTGCTCCGACTGTAAAACAAGAATTCCTGGACGACAACGGAATGCCCCGAATAAACTTCCAAAATTTTCAGTGTGCCATCTTCTGAATTCATCAACTTCTCCGTTTCTCTTCCTGTGTCTAACTTAAGTACTGTTCTATTGAAGCTTCAAGTGCAATGCCATATTCTCCAGGGAAAATATA
>NW_025201683.1:3779-7273 GCF_004010195.1 Chiloscyllium plagiosum
TATACCATTTACAAGTTCGCTGATAACACCAACATAGTCAGTTGAATCTCAGGTGTTGATGAAACAGATCACAGACGTGAAAGACCAGGAAATATGGTGCCCTGAAGAAACTTAGCTCTCAATGCTAGCAAAACTAAGGAACTCATTATTGATTTTGGGCGGGATGTTGCTATTTCCTCTCTGCTTCAGGTTTCAAGAGATATTTGTGGTCTTCGATGTTGGTTTGCTCTCTGTTTTAATCTTGTATCTACTGGATTTATTGACTCCTCTTTCCATTGTTGAGATCAGGAAAAAAAGAAAAAGTGATTGTAAATCAGAAAACGTAAGGCTGGTGCGGATTAGTTTAAGGAGGTGCAGAAGAATTACCTGAACATTTGTCTCAGTTACAGAAGGAGATGGTCACTGAATTCAGGAAGCAGAAGTGAAGGCACGGCCTTTTCTGCATGAATACTGTTGATGTAGAAATTGTTCAGAGAACTCTAGTTCCTGGAATGATGGAAACCAACAACCTGCCTGATCGATGCGATGGTCAAGAAAGCACAACAATGCCTCTACCTTCTCACAGGTGAAGCAAATTAAAAACATGACAACATTCTCTCATCCAATTTCTATGAATGCACCGTAGAATGCATCCTATATGGATGCATCACAGTGTGATATGGCAACAAGCAACAACGTCATGATCACAGCTCAGTCCATCACGCAAACCAGCCCTCCATCAATTACACTATCTATACTTCCAGGTGCATCTAGAAAACAATCAGCATAATTAAGTGTCTCTCCCACCCAGGTTACAATGTATTTGGCCCTCTTCAATCGGAAAGACTGAAGAAAATAATTATCACACGTACAACGGTTTCAAGAAAAGCTTCCATACTGCAATTATCTCATCTTTCAACGGACACCTGAAATGTTAATGTTGATTTCTCTTTCTCTCTCGTTCTCTCTCTCTCTTTCGATCTTTCGCTGTCTCTGCATTTTCTCTGCGATTGTAACATCTATTCTGCATTCTGTTCTGCTACCTGATGCAACAAGTATGGTATAATCTAATTGCAGAAAACCAGAACACAATTGCTCACTTTATCTTAGTAAATTTGACAGTAATAAATCAATTCAATACAATAAAACTAATTCACTTGTCTCTGGATTAGCCTGTGATTTTTTTTTATAGAACAGCCAATTAAAATCCCCAATGCGCCACGATTCATCCATATGATCGGCGTAAATATGCTTCATATTTATTTGAGCAACTGTTATTAACCCGGCAGTCACAAAATTATAATCCTATCTCCATATAATGAGGGATTCACAATCTCCAGGATGGAAGTCAACATTGCTTCTTCCCCTGCATAAGCGCCATCTTAATACGATCATACGTTGCACCCAATTGAAAAGAAAATGTTTAGATCGATGGCACATCCACATCTTAAGTAAGTGATCCCCTCCGCCCATGGTATTCAGTCTGACCAACTGCCCATTGCATTGTTGTATTTTCCTAAAGCAACTTAAACGTTGCTGCTCCGACTGTAAAACAAGAATTGCTGGACGACAACGGAATGCCCCGAATAAACTTCCAAAATTTTCAGTGTGCCATCTTCTGAATTCATCAACTTCTCCGTTTCTCTTCCTGTGTCTAACTTAAGTACTAGAACATAGAACATAGAAGAATACAGCGCAGTACAGGCCCTTGGGCCCTCGATGTTGCGCCGATCCAAGCCCACCTAAACTACACTAACCCACTATCCTCCATATACCTATCCAATGCCCTCTTAAATGCCCATAAAGAGGGAGAGTCCACCACTGTTACTGGCAGGGCATTCCATGAACTAACGACTCGCTGAGTGAAGAACCTACCCCTCTGAGTGAAGAAAAGTTTAATGCTGAGAGGGTTGAGTTGTCTGGAAATCATTTCACAGATGTCTTTAATGTAAAGTAATGTGGCTAGGGTTTCTGCAGACGTTGTATCTGCGAGTGTCAGTTTGTTGATGTGAAATCGTCACACTGGGTTTATTGGGTAGGCAAAAGTGAGGACTGCAGATGCTGGAAACCAGAGTTTAGATTAGAGTGGTGCTGGAAAAGCACAGCAGGTCAGGCAGCATCTGACGAGCAGGAAAATCAATGTTTCGGGCAAAAGCCCTTCATCAGGAAATGACTTGACTCTAATCTCCAGCATCTGCAGTACCCACTTTCACCTGTCCAATGGTAGCAGCCACTCTCTCATCTAGGTGTTCATCTTACGTGAGGTTTGATACTGCTCTTGGGTTTGTCATTGATATGGGCCCTCCTGCCTCTGCCACTGCTGTAACCTGCCACATGCTTCCTCACTGTCAACAACTCCTCCGACTTTCGTATCATAAATTCTATTGAAGCTTCAAGTGCAATGCCATATTCTCCAGGGAAAATATACACTAGAAAATCCTGACTGCGAGTGTCAGTTTTTTTCATTTTGAAAGTGCTACATATACAATTTGCCAAAGTTGCTGCAAGATATGTTTCTGGCAGGGACAAACTGCAACAGCAAAGCTGCGAACAAACATCTATTGGTTAGCATTTAAGTAATCTTAAACGGGCATAATCCATTGCTATACAGTTATAAGCACTTATCTTAATATAACAGTGAAGTAAACATTCGATTATATCAGTTCGAGGTTACTCAGAAAATGTTTATAATCAGGACTTCAGTCAGTATATTGCCTTGAGTGAAAGGTAGCTACATGTCTACATTTTATTTTGTGTTGGAAACTGTCCAAATGAAGAAAGCAAAATTTGCAACTTGAGAGCAATTATGCCCTCTTCCATACGGTTTATAATGGAATATAATGCTTTACTAGAAATTCAGATGGCTGCTGTAGTCAGTTAAACTGTCATTGATGATTTCTAGAGACTTGACAAGATGCCAAATGGATGAGCAGTGAATGGAACACGCATTGTCTTTGTATAGGACTCAGAACTGAAATTCACTGGAAGACGGGCAATCAGAAAAACGCAACTATAATACTGGGACATAACTCATTGGATAAGGGAACACAAAAGGTTTCAGGTTTTGACAAAACCCTCAAATACCCTTCCAAAATGCTGTTTATGACTCACTGACTGAATTGAAAATGATATCTCAGTTGTATTAAAATTGATGTATTACACTGAGATATAACTGAGATAACAAACTCGGGATTGCCCTATGAAAAGGATACAGCCGCAGTCTCTTCAATGTCTGACAAAAGTTTTCATCTTTCACTGAGGATATTACATCTGTGGAAAGTAGAGACATGTGCACCAATACCTCAATGCTTCTTGGGTGGTGAATCTGGAAGCTGGGAATCTTATAACAATGTTATACTTATGTTAAGATAAGCACCGTTCATATATTTTTCTTTGAACCAGACATTCTCGGAAGCTTGTGATTGCCTTAACATCGCATCATTAAACCTATGTTTGCATTTTAATCCTTCAGACAGACAAAGAAGTGACATCCAAACCACAAGACGTGTTTCAAG
>NW_025201684.1:0-1479 GCF_004010195.1 Chiloscyllium plagiosum
GATAGTCCGGATTGCTTAGCCATACACTGACATAGTCCACACCACTCCCCATGCTGGCCCGATAGTCTGGTTTACTGAGCCATACACTGGCATTGTCTGCGCAGCTCTCCACGTTGGGCAGATAGTCCAGTTTACTGAGCGATACACTGACATAGTCTGCGCAGCTCCCCATGCTGGGCTGATAATCCTGTTTACTGAGCCATACAATGACATAGTCTGCACAGCTCTCCATGCTGGGCAGACAGTCCGGTTTCCTGAGCCATACGTTTACATTAGTCTGCAGAGCTCTCCATGTTGGGCCGATAGTCCGGATTGCTTAGCCATACACTGACATGGTCTGCACAGCTCTCCATGCTGGGCCGATAGTCCGGTTTACTGAGCCAAACACTGACATAGTCTACACAGGTCTATATTCTGGCCCGATAGTCCGGTTTACTGAGCCATACACTGGCATAGTCTGCACCGCTACCCAGGCTGGGCTGATAGTCCTGTTTACTGACATAGTCTGCACATAGTCTGCACAGCTCTCCATGCTGGGCAGGTAGTCCAGTTTACTGAGCCATGCACTGACATAGTCTACACAGCTCTATATTCTGGCCCGATAGTCCTGTTTACTGAGCCATACACTGGCATAGTCTGCACCGCTCCCCAGGCTGGGCAGATAGTCCGGTTTACTGAGCCATACCATCTCATAGTCTGCAAAGCTCTCCATGCTGGCCTGATAGTCCGGGTAAATAAGCAATGCACTGAGATAGTCCGCAACCTCTCCATGCTGGCCCGAAAGTCCTTTTACTGAGGCAGACACTGATATAGTCTGCACAGCTCCCCATGCTGGGCAAATAGTCCGGTTTCCTGAGCCATACACTGACATAGTCCGCTCAGCTCTCCCTGCTTGCCCGAAATTCCTTTTACTGAGCCATACAATGATATAGTCTGCACAGCTCCCCATGCTGGGCAAATAGTCCGGTTTCCTGAGCCATACATTGACATAGTCTGCAGAGCTCTCCATGTTGGGCCGGTAGTCCGTTTTGCTGAGCCATACACTGACATGGCCTGCACAGCTCTCCATGCTGGGCAGATAGTCCGGTTTACTGAGCCATACACTGACATAGTCTACACAGGTCTATATTCTGGCCCGAGGTCCGGTTTACTGAGCCATACACTGGCATAGTCTGCACCGCTCCCCATTCTGGCCCGAGGTCCGGTTTACTGAGCCATACACTGACATAGTCTACACAGGTCTATATTCTGGCCCGAGGTCCGGTTTACTGAGCCATACACTGACATAGTCTACACAGGTCTATATTCTGGCCCGAGGTCCGGTTTACTGAGCCATACACTGACATAGTCTACACAGGTCTATATTCTGGCCCGAGGTCCGGTTTACTGAGCCATACACTGACATAGTCTACACAGGTCTATATTCTGGCCCGAGGTCCGGTTTACTGAGCCATACACTGACATAGTCTGCACAGCTCC
>NW_025201684.1:1631-3654 GCF_004010195.1 Chiloscyllium plagiosum
CACGTTGGGCAGATAGTCCGGTTTACTGAGCGATACACTGACATAGACTGCACAGCTCCCCATGCTGGGCTGATAGTCCTGTTTACTGAGCCATACATTGACATAGTCTGCACAGCTCTCCATGCTGGGCAGACAGTCCGGTTTACTGAGCCATACACTGACATAGTCTGCACAGCTCTCCATGCTGGGCAGACAGTCCGGTTTACTGAGCCATACACTGACATAGTCTGCACAGCTCCCCATGCTGGGCTGATACTCCTGTTTACTGAGCCATTCAATGACATAGTCTTCACAGATCCCCATGTTGGCCCGATAGTCTGGTTTATGAGACGTACACTGACGTAGTCTGCACAGCTCTCCATGCTGGGCTGATAGTCCTGTTTACGGAGCAATACACTGACATAGTCGGCACAGCTCTCCATGCTGGGCAGATAGTCTGGTTTACTGAGCCATACACTGACATAGTCTACACAGCTCTATATTCTGGGACGATAGTCCATTTTACTGAGCCATACACTGACATAGTCTGCACAGATCCTCATGCGGGCCCGAAAGTCCGGGTTACTAAGCCATACACTGACATAGTCTGCACAGCTCCCCATAATGGCCCAATAGTCTGGTTTACTGAGCCAGACACTGACATTGTCTGCACAGCTCTCCATGCTGGCCCGATAGTCCGGTTTTCTGAGCCATACACTGACATAGTCTGCACAGCTCCGAACGATGGCCCGATAGTCCTGTTTACTGAGCCATACACGGACATAGTCTGCAAAGTTCCCCATGCTGTCCCGATAGTCCAGTTTAAAGAGCCATACACTGACATATTTCGCACCACTCCCCATGATGGCCCAATAGTCCTGTTTACTGAGCCATACACTGACATAGTCTGCACAACTCTCCATGCTGGGCAGATAGTCCGGTTTACTGAGCCATACAATGACATAGTCTGCACAGCTCTCCATGCTGGGCAGATAGTCCGGTTTCCTGAGCCATAAACTGAAATAGTCTGCACAGCTCTCTATACTGGGCTGATAGTCCTGTTTACTGAGCCATCCACTGACATAATCTGCACAGCTCTCCATGCTGGGCAGACAGTCCGGTTTACTGAGCCATACACTGGCATTGTCTGCACAGCTCCGAACGATGGCCCGATAGTCCGGTTTACTGAGCCATACACTGACATAGTCTGCACAGCTCCCCATGCTGTCCCGATAGCCCAGTTTACAGAGCCATACAATGACATATTTCGCACCACTCCCCATGATGGCCCAATCGTCCGGTTTACTGAGCCTTACACTGACATTGTCTGCGCAGCTCTCCATGCTGGCCCGATAATCCGGTTTACTGAGCCATACACTGACATAGTCTACACAGGTCTATTTTCTGGCCCGAGGTCCGGTTTACTGAGCCATACACTGGCATAGTCTGCACCGCTCCCCAGGCTGGGCAGAAAGTCCGGTTTACTGAGCCATACACTGGCATAGTCCGCAAAGCTCCCAACGATGGCTCGGTAGTCCGGTTTACTGAGCCGTACACTGACATAGTCTGCAAAGCTCCCAACGATGACCCAATACACTGAGATAGTCCGCACACCTTTCCATGCTGGCCCGATAGACCATTTACTGAGACATACACTGATATAGTCTGCACAGCTCTCCATGCTGGGCAGATAGTCCGGTTTACTGAGCCATAAACTGACATATTCTGCACACCTCCCCATGTTGGGGCGATAGTCCGGTTCACTGAGCCATACACTGACATAATCTGCACAGCTCTCCATGCTGGGCAGATAGTCCGGTTTACTGAGCCATAAACTGACATATTCTGCACACCTCCCCATGTTGGGGCGATAGTCCGGTTCACTGAGCCATACACTGACATAATCTGCACAGCTCTCCATGCTGGGCAGATAGTCCGGTTTACTGAGCCATAAACTGACATATTCTGCACACCTCCCCATGTTGGGGCGATAGTCCGGTTCACTGAGCCATACACTGACATAATCTGCACAGCTCTCCATGCT
>NW_025201684.1:5380-7273 GCF_004010195.1 Chiloscyllium plagiosum
CATAGTCTGCACCGCTCCCCAGGCTGGGCTGATAGTCCTGTTTACTGAGCCATATACTGACATAGTCTACACAGCTCTATATTCTGGCCCGATTGTCCTGTTTACTGAGCCATACAATCTCATAGTCCGCACACCTCTCCATGCTGGCCCGATAGTCCTTTTACTGAGCCATACACTGATATAGTCTGCACAACTCCACATGCTGGGCAAATAGTCCGGTTTGCTTAGCCATACACTGACATGGTCTGCAATGCTCTCCATGCTGGGCCGATAGTCCTGTTTACTGAGCCAAACACTGACATAGTCTACACAAGTCTATATTGTGGCCTGATAATCGGGTTTACTGAGCCATGCACTGGCATAGTCTGCACCGCTCCCCAGGCTGGGCTGATAGTCCTGTTTACTGAGCCATATACTGACATAGTCTACACAGCTCTATATTCTGGCCCGATTGTCCTGTTTACTGAGCCATACAATCTCATAGTCCGCACACCTCTCCATGCTGGCCCGAAAGTCCTTTTACTGAGCCATACACTGATATAGTCTGCACAGCTCCCTATGCTGGGCAAATTGTCCGGTTTACTGAGCCATACACTGACATAGTCTGCACCGCTCCCCAGGCTGGGCAGATAGTCCGGTTTACTGAGCCATACACTGACATCGTCTACACAGCTCCCCATGCTGGGCTGATAGTCCTTTTTCCTGAGCCAAACACTGACATAGTCTGCACAGCTCCCCAGGTTGGCCCGATAGTCTGGTTTATGAGACATACACTGGCATAGTCTGCACAGCTGTCCATGCTGGGATGATAGACCTGTTTACTGAGCCATACACTGACATCGTCTGCACAGCTCTCCATGCTGGCCCGACATTCCGGTTTACTGAGCCATACACTGATATTGTCTGCACAGCTTTCCACGCTGGCCCAATAGTCCGGTTTTCTGAGCCATAAACTGACACATTCTGCACACCTACCCATGTTGGGGCGATAGTCCCGTTCACTGAGCCATACACTGACATAATCTGCACAGCCCTCCATGCTGGGCTGATAGTCCTGCTTACTGAGCCATACACTGACATAGTCTGCACAGCTCTCCATGCTGGGCAGATAGTCCGGTTGACTGAGCCATACACTGACATAGACTACTCAGCTCTATATTCTGGCCCGATAGTCCGGTTTACTGAGCCATACACTGGCATAGTCTGCACGGCTCCCCAGGCTGGGCAGATAGTCCGGTTTACAGAGCCATACACTGTCATCATCTGCAAAGCTCTCCATGCGGGCCTGATAGTCCGGGTAAAGAAGCAATGCACTGAGATAGTCCGCACACCTCTCCATGCTGGCCCGTTAGTCCTTTTACTGAGCCATACACTGATATAGTCGGCACCGCTCACCAGGCTGGGCAGATAGTCCGGTTTACTGAGCCATACACTGAGATAGTCCGCTCAGCTCTCCCTGCTGGTCCGATAGTCTGGTTTACTGAGCCATATACTGACATAGTTTGCAGAGGTCTCCATGTTGGGCCGATAGTCCGGTTTGCTGAGCCATACACTGACATGGTCTGCACAGCTCTCCATGCTGGTCCGATAGTCCGGTTTACTGAGCCAAACACTGACATAGTCTGCACAGCTCTCCATGCTGGGCAGATAGTCCGGTTTACTGAGCCATAAACTGACATAGTCTGCACAGCTCACCATGCTGGTCTGATAGTCCTGTTTACTGAGCCATGCACTGACATAGTCCGCACAGCTCTCCATGCTGGGCAGATAGTCCGGTTTACTGAGCCATACACTGACATAGTCTACACAAGTCTATCTTCTGGCCCGATAGTCCAGTTTACTAAGCCATACACTGACATAGTCTGCACAGCTCCCAACGATGACCCGATAGTC
>NW_025201685.1:0-7275 GCF_004010195.1 Chiloscyllium plagiosum
TGGCAGAAAGGTATACAGAGGGCAGAAGATGTAACATGACTTTGGGTTGCAAATGATGTAATGCGTATAGATCTGGAGGAATGATTCATGCAATGTGTAGTTCAATGAGATGAGATTAGAGCAGTCAATGTAACCGTTCATCCTCAGTGGTGAGTCTTTGAACTGTGGACTCATGTACAAGCACGATGGCAAATCCCAAAGAGGGCACGACTAAGTTAGACGAAAATGATTCTCTGAATTGTCAGCATACAGAAAACGATCACAATACTGGACTAGTCTGAATTTATTGTCCAAACCTTTTCCACTATTTAAAAAGAAGCTCTACTATTTTGTAGTTTTGATTTACAATTTCAATCATAAAAGGCGTGTAAAGTGTTGTCATCTTCTGCTGAGAGAAATGAAGGATATATTTAGTCCTGTAAGAACAAAAGATTTTGTTGGAGTCATTGAATCTAAACTGGTGCCTGGATATAATATCCTTTCCATGGAATCATACACGAAAAACGGCAACATCATTTTCAAATATGCTCAAGACTTTGATTTAATGTTTTGTTATTGATAAATTTATCCAACTACCCAACGACAATCAGATACTTATTTTTTACCTTCACGTAGAGTTGCGTGATGGTTGACTGATCATAGCTAACTCCTGTCGGAGTCGGGCCATTTCTTGCCTTTCAGAAATATATAAAGCACGACTGATAAACAGAGATCTCACTACTTGGCTTCTGTAATTAGATATGGACAGAAACTTTCATTATATCCCGAGCCTGTGATGTATTCCAAATAACACACACGCACACACACACACATAAAATGAAGAAGAGGATCGCCAACTCCTCCATGGCAATGTAAAAGTGTAGTGCCCGAAAAGCACAGCCAGTCAGGGAGCATCCGATGGGCAGTTGTCTGATCAGCTCTGCTTTTCCAGCACAACACTTTTCGACTGTGATCTCAAGCATCTGCAGTCCTCACTTTCTCCTAGTTGATTATAATCTTGCTACGAAGCCTCTTCCAAGGATGCCTCCCAAGAAGAGGTTTTCCTACTCCCTCTACAAGGATCTCAGTGAGTCACTCTCTTACTGTACCCCATCGTCTTCTCTGCCCTGAAGCTCTTCAGCCACGTCGTGTACCAACCATCCTCTTCTCCCACCTATCACCACCACTGCCCCCCCACCTTCTTCTATCGATCGCATTCCCAGTTTACTGCGAGACACACACGCCCCTCCCCCGTTTTATCTCTCAGCCCCCTTGAGCCACCCTGAATTCCAGCATCTTCAGTCCTCACTTTCTCCGCATCTATTAGAATAAATTGCACTGTCCATTGCATTCTTCAGAGTGGAAGCAAACTTTTGAACTGTCCCGTGAAATTCTATTCTGCCTGGCCACACATGATTATTCTCATCAAGTCTTGTCTAATTATGCATGGGAATCTCAGGCACAAGTGGAAACAGTATTCCACAACAGACTGCTTTATTCCTAGCACTAAAAATCCTATAAAAGTGATTTAGATTCCAATATAAATTGCACATTCTTGAATTCATTGCATGTTATCTGACTAACTAGCAGGGTGAATTGGAACTCCTCTACTCTCAGATTTTCGACTACTTTCCACCAAATTGCCTTCATTTTGAAGTCACGATTATTTTTGTTTATGCACAAGCATTACTTGTTCTTGTCATTCACCTGAAGCTCAAACTGAACAATTGCACATCTGCTTACTGACAAAACATGGAAATGGCAATGACCATCAAGATATTTGTCTCTTCCTTCCTAAACGTCGTGAAAGTGAGGGGAAATTGGACAGCTTCTGGTAAGTTCACAAAATCAATCTTAATAATCAGTATTTATTTACTTTCTAAGAAAATGGACGCAAGAAGAGAAATTAATGTGCAATAAACGTTCATCAGCAAATTGATTGCATAAAGGGATGATATAAATAATTGATCCAGAGCAACATTCTGAATCCTGCATCTCACGTTCATTATAATGACAAGAAATGTTTCATCATCATTTTACAATATGAATAATTCAATTTTATATCAAATAGAAACAATTCAAATCTCCATGCCGTAAAGGTGAAATCACCTCAAACAATGATATTGCAATTTACTGTAATCTTGATGACAACCATTTGATAAAGCTGTTGGTCTATGCACTATTGATGCCGGGTGTTCTTCCGTCTACACTGGACATTGCATCATCAAGTTGCCAAACTTGAGCAACGGTTAGATTGCGCTATTTAGTTAACTCCATTAATTTTTCTTTGATATTCTTTTGGTTTGTAAGTAAGATGTTCTTTTCATTAAACAACATTTTCATTTAATTGATTCCCAAAAAATACCCAAATGAAACATTGAAACTTTGTGCAAATTCAATTGTTCTGCTTCAGTCTGAATACTGACACAATTAATATTGACACTCCCGAGGCAACAGTCGAACGCTTTAACTTCATGTTTGAAATTATTGTATCGAAACATAAACCTATCCTATCATTCTTTAAACCAAGTAATGAGAAATAAAGTCAAAACGTGAGGCGCTGGAAAGCTCAGCAGGGCAGGCAGCATGTGAGAAGCAGGAGAGTCGACGTTTCAAGCATAAGCCCTTCATCAGAAATGACCTGTTTTTTTTTCCAGCGCCATTCTTTTCGACTCTAATCTCCAACATGCGCGGTCCTCACTTTCCCTTTATGAGAAATGTAACCTGCTAAAACCTCCAAACATGCGAACTTTAAGAAGCATTACAAATATCAATTTAGGATAGACGTGCAGACCATATCAATGCAACATAATCTAGGAAAAGGGGACGATCGGAACAGGCGAGTAAAATGTCTCACTTGCAATTTTACTTCTCTCTTTCACTATCAAGGATGTGTAGAACGTTTGGAAGATGTTAATTTGCAGCAAAAAGAAAACTCCCGTTGACATTTGAGATGGATATTATCAACTTCATCTGAATTGATTTTCCTTATTTTCGTGAATATTGAAACAATGCTATGCCTCGTCCATTGTCAGTTCATACTGAAACCAAACTCGCAGTTTTGCCTTATTGCATCAGATTACTGATTGCGTATCATAATAGGTCTCTGTATAGTTTGTGACGATTCTTTGAATGCATGAATCAGATACCTTTTTAAGCATGCATTATAGTGTACAAATTTATCAGGAAGTGGTGACGCTGGACCACTGAAACATGCACATCTATTGAATTATTTAAGCATTATTAATCTCGTAGTTAATACATCTGGAATCAAGAGTCATGTCTCTTTTTTGAGTGTATGGCTTAAAATGTATTTCAGACATTTAATCACATAAATTTACTCTTTCAAATGAATTCGACTCTTTAAACGAGGAACCATCTGATAAAATCACACTCTTTGAGCATTAGTTGGAAATACACCTTGGGGTAATGTGTTTGTTAAAAACACTGGCTCGAATGCTAATCACTGTGTAATACTCGTGCCGTCAGGTGAGGTGAAGAATAAAGGCAAGCTTAGTTTGATCACATTAAATTTTAGTTTGAGAACACAAGGTGTGAACATCATTTTACAAACATGGCTCAACAAGCAATCATACAGGTGGAAAATATTTATTACCCTATTCTTGCAATAGTTGGTATTCCTGGTAAGCATTTTATAATAATTTAAAATTTATGGTCAACTCTCTTGAATTGGTGTACTTTTCCTTCCGTCGATGATATGTTCTGTTTGCCTGGATGCGGTTGATGTTAATTAACATCATAAATCAAACAGGAAGAACACCCTGTATGTTGAAAATTATGGACAGAATGATTTGCCTGGAAACAGAGTTTCTCCTTCCTTTAAAAAAATTGATCTACAGTCCCGTAGTTTCATTTATAGATTGCCTTTGTATTTTTAGAAGCAAACACTGCGAAGATTAGAAATTTGACGTAGAAGTCGAAGTTGCTAGAATCATTCACGAATCGATCCAGTGTCTGTGGAGAAAGACAAATCAAATAATTTTAGGGACAAATTTTATGAAAGTTGATTAACTAAAAGATTCCGTTTAACTTTGCACCAATATTGTATTTTGCCAACCTTTTTGCAAAATAATAAAACGACTTCCGTCATAAAAAGCAGGTTATTATGTTGGAATCATACATTTCTTTCTTATTCATGAGGTCAGCTAGATTCCATTGGATGCATTCTTAACATTTCTTTCAGCGTATGCTCATGGAAATCAGTCCACATTTTGAAGATGCTTTGTTTAATAACATTTCCCTTGAATTCACGAACAAGTGGTGTGTTGTTTTTCCATTTTTGACAACTGCAATTGGATACACGTTATATATGTGCATCTGAGAGATGATTTGATGATCTCTTGAACTGTCTCCACCACTTCTCTCTTTGATTTGGATTTCCAATGGGAAAGAACCCTAGAAATACATATTGATGGATACAGTCTGTTCAATCAGTTTCGCTCTCCAAATAACATTAATTTGTGCAATGCCTCTTTTATTTTACAATATTAATGAGACAACTGCTGTTCGCAGTATTCTAAGATTAGTTTTATAAAATATCATGTTACTTTGATATAAAACGTTGATTTAAATTTTATATCTATAGACATGTATTAATGTAATCTTGGGATTTCTTGCGATATTTTTGGCCTTCTTGGCGTGTAGCGTCTTTGATGGACTCTGCATTAATTCGCCTATGTCCACTTGTTCCACACACTGTTTTGACATTTACTTGCTAAAAGGCTCATTACGATTTTATTTTTCCTGCTAAAATGCACTGTGTCACACACACCTGTATGGAAGTTCTGTTTTCCTACCCGTTCTATAAGTTATCTTTTGATTTCCTTCTTTTTTGAGATAACCCTGCAATTTCAGCAACTTAAAGATTTTGCTTGACTGTGTGTGCAAAGAGTAGACATTACTTACATCGGACAAGCCCTTTTGAAATATTTGATCTACTTTCCTGCCAAGTATATGAATCATGAGAAAAGACAAAGTTTTGTGACAGCACAGCCTTGAAATAGAAACCCATTTTCACACATCCGCCAATCCAACTAAAGTAGTTGAAATTTGAACGTTCCAACGACCCTTTATTTCAGAGTGCAATAATTTTATTCCATGCAACCGTGATGTGTGATAATATTGACTGGTAGTAAAACGTGACTCACTTTCCAACACCCCCTAGCTGGCGGGTGCCAACATCAACAGTGCACGATACTTTCAACAGAAAATTGTAAATTGACTGATCATCCTCAAACTATAGGCAGTGAGAGCAAATATATTTTTTTCACTTCGCAGCAAAGCTGGTGGCAATTGTAATTCTCTCCTATGGACGCTGTGAGCTCTGCAAGTGCATCACTACATACCTCGTGGCCATGGCGGTGGCAGATTTGTCTGTGCTGATATTTGATGTATTGTTCTGCGAGATTAAAGATTCGTATTTTCCGCATTAATTCCTAAACTACACTTCAGTTTGCAGTCTGAACCTCGTACTGGGCTTTGTTCTGTGTGGTTGATTGTCGCATTCACCGTTGATAGGTTTGTTGCTGTTTGTTATCAGAAACTACAATGAAATATCTGCATGACTAAAACTGAAACAACAGTGACAGTCGTGGTGTGTTGTTTGAGCACTTTGCAGTGAGCTCCCATTTAATTTACATACGAAGCCCATGAAATACTTGATGACATCTCATGGTCCTGTCGTGCAAAAGCAAGCTTTTACACCTTACCGATATGGGTTGCATTTCTGTGGATTGAAACTACTCTAACCCCTGCTTTGTTTGTAATTTTCCTGTTTAATGTATTGATCATCCGGAATATTTTACAGGCAAATAGAGTAAGAAACGGTGTCTTTGGAAAGAGCAAAGGTCAGAATTACAACGATCCGATGATAAAGAACCGGAAGAAAATCAATTATTTTATTGTTTGCTGTTTCTGGCAGCTTTTTGCTTTTCTGCAGTCTGACACCGGTATCTTGTTAGTAACGAATTCAAAATTTGGTAGCAAACACGAAGCAAAGGAAATGGCTTGGGAAAATGGGGTTACTTTCATGGGGTATTTGCATCAATGTTGGAACCCAAGGCATCTGTACCAATGGGATGCTCTCCACCTGAACTGAAAAGGAAAAATAGGTTAATCGCGAGGACTTTAAACCTGTGAAAAAGTGAGGACAGTGGATGCTGGAGATCAGAGTCGAGAGTGAAGTGTAGGAAAAGCACAGCAGGTCAGGCAGCATCCAAGGAACAGCGGAATTTACGTTTGGGGCAAGAACCTGCCTAATGAATGGCTCTTCTCTGAAACATCGATTCTCCTGCTCCTCGGATGCTTCCTGACCTGTTGTGCTTTTCCAGCATCACACTCTCGACTTTAAGCTTGTGAGTTGGGTGGAAGCGAAAGGGAAAGCGGCAGGAAGTATTATAACAAATAAAAAGGTAAACAGCAGGTTCACATGCATGCAGGAGGGTTTACGTTAAGGGCAGACAATGAAAGAAGCAAAATGGAAGGACAATTCAGGAGATATTAGAGATGTTGTGAATCATGACGGTGCGAAAGCTAGCATGAAGGCGCTTGACCTCAATGCTCAGAGCATTCGTAACAAGGTTGATGAGTTAACGGCACAAATCATCGCAAATGAAAGTGATTTGGTAGCCATTACAGAATGGTCACGACTGAGAATTAAATATTCAAAGGTACACGACTATTAGAAGGGCAGGCAGTAATGTAAGGGAGGTGGAGTAGCTCTGACATTCAAAGACGACATGAGGGCGTTGTTGAGAGATGACATAGGACCGATGGAGAATGAGTTGAATGCATTTGGGTGAAAATTAGAAATTCTAAGAAGGAAAACGTACACAGAGGCATAATGTATAGGCCACCAAATAATAATATCGCATTGGGTCAGGCAATAAACAAAGAAATAACTGATGCCTGCAAAAATAGTATGGCTGTTATCATGGCGGATTTTAACCTGCATGTAGATTGGTCGAAGCAGCTCGATCAGGGTTGCTGTGTGGGTGAGGTCATTGATTGAATCCGTGATAGATTTCTTGAACAGTCCATATTTGAACTGACGAGGGACCAAGCTATCCTCGATCTCGTCCTGTTTAATGAGACAGGATTAATTAATGACCTCATAGTTAAGAATCCTCTTGGAAGATGTGATCACCGTATGGTTGAATTTAGAACACATCTGGAGAGTGTGAAGATAAAATCCAATACTGGTGTCCAGTGTTTGAAGAAAATAGAATGAAGGCGGACCGGGCTAACGCAGACTAGAACAAATATTTTATGGCGGGA
>NW_025201686.1:0-7276 GCF_004010195.1 Chiloscyllium plagiosum
CTTCTCAGAGAATACTGGTACAAATCCCACCTAACCCTGGGAACTAACCTATGTTCAGACATTCCAGCATAGGTCGCAGCTCCTCCTTTTGCAAATCAATCCCATCTCGTCTAATAGCCTGTATATCAGTATTCTAGTCGACATCATTGTCTCTTTCTAGTGTGAATACTGACGAGAAATATTCATCCAGTCACTGCCCTATCTCTTTGGACTCCACGCACAACTTTCCACGACTGTCCTTGACTAGCCCGAATCTTACTGTACTCATTCTTTTAGTCCTAACATACCTGTAGAAAGATTTAGGGTTTTACTTGATCCGACTTGCCAAAAATTTGTTATTGCCCCTCCTTGCTCTTCTTAGCTCTCTCTTTAGTTCCTTCCTGTCTAACGTGCATCTCTCATGCGCCCTCACTGAGCCTTTACATCTCATATTTACCTTATTCTCCTTGTTCCTCTCCAGAGCAGATTCATCTTCTTGATTAAACCACGACTCCCTTGCTCGACCACTTCCTCCCTGTTGGACAGGTATATACATATCAAAGTCACACCATAGCTGTTCTTTGAAGAAGCTCCATATTTCAGTTGTGCCCATCCCCCGCAGTTTCCTTCATCATCCTGTGCATCTCAATTCTTGCTTAAACGCCTCATAATTGCCTTGCCCAACGCTATAACTCTTGCTCTGCAGCATATGCCTACTCCGTTCCATCGCTAAAGTGTACTCAAATGAATTGTGGTCACTGTTGCTCAAGTGATCTCCTATCTCCAAATGTAACACCTGGCCCGGTTCATTACCCAATAGCAAAACCAATATGACTTTGTCTCGTGTTGGCCTAGCTACATATTATGCCAGGAAACCCTCCTGGACCCATTGAACAATAACTGGCTGATATACATTACTCGAACTGCAGCATTTCCAGTCAATATTTGTCAAGTTTCAGTCCTCCATAACAACTATACTGTTACTTTCGTTACTTTCCACAATCATTTTCGCAGTCATTTTATCTATATCTGCGAACTCTTTGGAGGCCCACAGAAAACTGCCAATAGCGTGACCACTCCTTTCCTGTTTAAAACCGCCCATACTACCTCAGTAGATGAGTCTTAATTAAAGCTCCTTTCCTCCACCGTACGACTGTCCTTGATTAACACTTACGCATCTCTCTCTTACCACCTTCCCTGTTCTTACAGAAACATCTAAATCCCTGAGCCTGCAACAATCATTCCTGTCCCTGTTATATCCATGTCTCTGAAATGGCCACAACATCGAAGTCCGAGGTACTAACCCTCGCTTCATGTTCACCCAACTTATTCCGGGTGCTTCTGGCATTGCAATAGACAGGGTTCAAAGCACCTTCCTGCCGACCAAAACACTGCTGCGACCTTGAACCCTTATTCATGCTCTCACTATGCTCAACCTCCTGTCCACTGGAACTACAATTCAGATTCCCATCCTCCTATTGAATTAGTTTAAATCATCCCGAAGCAGATCAGCAAACTTCCCCCAGGACATTGATACCCTCTGGTTCAGTTGTTGACCATCCTGTTTGTTGAATTCCCACTTACCCAAGAAAGCAGCGAGTTTTAGTGGATGGAAAGTATTCCAGTTGGTGGTTGTTGACTAGTGCTGTCCCGCAGGGATCTGTTTTAGGGTTTTTACAGTTTTTTATAAATGACTTGGATAAGGAAGTGGAACGCTGCATAAGTAGGTTTGCCGATGACACAAAGGTCGATGGTATTTATAGACTGTCGAGGGCTGTTGCAGGCTACATCAAGTTATTGACAAGATGCAGAGCGACGTTGAGAAGTCGCAGATGGAGTTCAACATGGATAAATGTGAAACACTTCATTTTCGAAGGTCGAATATGAATGCTGATTATACAGTTAAAGACAGGATTCTTGGCAGTTTGGATGAACAACGGGATCTTAATGTCCAAGTAGAACACACAAAGAACAAAGAAAATTACAGCTCAGAAACAGCCCCTTCAGGCCTCCAGATATGCGTTGATCTAGATCCTCTATTAGAACTTGTCATCCATTTTCTAATGATCTGCACCCTCTCCTCTCTGCTCATTCATATATCTGTCTCGATACATCTTAAGTGACGCTATCGCGCCCGCCTCGAACTCCTCGGCGAGGAACGTGTTCCAGGCACCCACCATCCTCCGCGTAAAGAGCTTTCCATGCTCATCTCCCTTAAACATTTCCCCTTTTACCTTGAACTCTAAAATGGGTAATTGAGTGCCCCACTCTGGGAAAATGCTTCTTGATATCCACACTATCAATAGCTCTCATGACTTTGGAGACCTTAACAGATCCCACCTCAACCTCCGCCTTTCTAACGAATATAAGACTCATCGACACAACCTCTCCTCAGCACTACCCTCCTCCATCCCAGGCAAAGTCCTGGTGAACCTCCTCTCCATCCTCTTCAAATCATCCACATACTTATGGTAATGTGACGACCAGAACTGTACACAATATTCCAAAATTGGCCGAACCAAAGTCTTATACAAATGTAACATGACTTGCCAACTCTGACACTCAGTTGCCCATCTGATGGAGGAAAGCATGCCGTCTGCCTTCTTGATCACTCTATTCAGCTGTGTTTTCACCGTTCAGTTTTTATTAACCAAATGGGAAATAATCCTATTTCTCAGCATCCTCTCCTCGACCTTCGCTACCACTGGCATCACGCATACCGATCTACATTTGCATGGATTATACCTGCTATGAACCTAGATCCCTCAAAGTGGCCACCCAAGTTGATAGGTTTGTTCAGGCAGCGTGTGTTGCTTGGGCTTTCATTAACAGGGGATTTGAGTATAAGAGCCGGGCTGCCGCTCTGTAAATCCCTGCCGAGTCCACACTTGGAATATAGTTTCCAGTTCATGACCCCTTATTATATGAAGGACGATAATACTTTACAGATAGTGCAGCGGAGATTTACCAGTAAACTGCCTGGATTGGATGTCTTGTCTTATGAAGAGATTTTGAGACAGCTAGGGCTATTCACACTGGAGAGAAGAAGGAAGAGCGTTGAATTGATAGATGTGTACAAGGTAATGATAGGCAAAATTAGAATACATAACCAGAGATGTTTCCCCAGGGCAGAAATGATATCACGAGGAGTCATAATTTTATGATGATTTGAGACAGGAGAGACTTCGGAGATAGTTTCTGCAGACAGAGACTGGTAAGTGCGTGAAATACGCTGCCAGGGGTGGTAGTAGTGTCAGAGACGTTAGGACCATTTAAGCGACTGCTGGACAAACACACGGATGGCAGTGAATTGAGGAGTGTGTTTGTCAGGTTGATCTTTGGCGAAAATAAATGCCAAGCACAATATCGTGGGCCGAAGGGCCGACACTGTGCTGAACTGTTTGTGGAAGTTTGCAACGTCGTTCGCTTTTTAAGCATCATTTATAGAGCACTGAAAGCAAACATCGACAGTACTTTTGCTATGAAGTGGAGTTTGACAGCCCTCTCCCCCAACAGCTGAAACTGACACTCACACAGAGGCTTGGCTTGCCTCAAAATCTGTTAAGTGAAGTGTCGAAGATTCAATAACGGGACTCTCGCTCCTCCAATCTTTCATAAAGGGGTAGTTAAATGAAATGAGTTCCTTTCACTCAATTTATTATCAACAAGTAACAATTTATTTACCTAAATCTAACGGTAGGAAAATTAACAGAACCACGAACAAACCAAACAATTCACCTCTAGCTGTTAAGTATTACTAAAGAAAACAAAATCTTGAATAATACAATTAAAAAAAACTCAGTCTCACAGAAATACAGCAAGGATACGTCTTCCAGAACTCTCTGTTGATCTTCTTACAGGATCGACTCCTTCAATATTTGTCTAGCTCTTCAGTCTGGAAATGATCTCCCTGTGAATTATGCATTCTAGAATATTTACTAAAGTGTACTGTGGTAACTTTATTAATTATATTATGCTTTCTCTGAGAGCTGACGTTGTTATCGCTTGGCAGATGAACGTTGGAACTTACAGATTATCCCAATGAACTCACCTGTTATATCCTTGATGACCTACCACGATTGTTACAATCGGATTGGTTTAAAGTTGTCAAAACGATCAGATTTAAATATAGTAGGTTTGTGGTAGCTAACTGCTTGGTTTAAATTTATTGGCTAAATTTGAAAAGACATGCTGTTTGCAGGGGCGGTCGGGAAAGAAATTGCGACAGTAAGAGTTTCTCCCTTTTTGGTGTATTTTAGGTTTTGGATTTACTCAAAATACAGGAGCTGTAATTATTTTTTTGTAAGATGATGCACTGTTTTGGAACTTTGGGGGAGAATGATCAAAACAAGGGCTCTTTAAAAAGGAGGCAGCGAGAAGAATAGAACATGTGGTCACTGAATAAAACGAGAAACGTATCAAAGATCATTCGAAAAAATGGAATAATGTGGCAAGCCCTCTCCTGGTTGCAGTCAGACTTGACACAAAGGAAAAGTTTATAGATGTTAACAATCTCAGTTTCGGAACATCCCTGCATGAGTTCCTCAGAGCACAAGCGTCTTCATATACTTCCTTGATCGTATTCTCTCCATCAATAATATTTGAAGTGAGGGTATTCAGAATTGATTTCACAATACTGTCATTTATTTCTTCTCGGAAAGTACAGTAATGCTTGTTCAAATGCAACAAGATCTGGACAATTTTCAGACTTGTGCTAACAAATGGCTAGTAAACGTCACTCCACACAAATGCCAGGCAAATCCCATGTCGCATGGTGGCTGATATCGAACTACAAAAGGCAGTAAAATGGGATAGTGGGGATATAGAACATAGAACATAGAACATAGAAGAATACAGCGCAGTACAGGCCCTCAGGCCCTCGATGTTGCGCCGATCCAAGCCCACCTAACCTACACTAGCCCACGATCCTCCATATGCTTATCCAATGCCCGCTTAAATGCCCATAATGAGGGAGAGTCCACCACTGTTACTGGCAGGGCATTCCATGAACTCACGACTCGCTGAGTAAAGAACCTACCCCTAACATCTGTCCTATACCTACCCCCCCCCCCCCTTAATTTAAAGCTATTCCCCCTTGTAATAGCTGACTCCATACGTGGAAAAAGATTCTCACTGTCGACCCTATCTAAACCCCTAATCATCTTATACACCTCTATCAAGTCACCCCTAAACCTTCCTTTCTCCAATGAAAACAACCCCAAGTGCCTCAACCTTTCCTCATACGATCTTTCTACCATACCAAGCAACATCCTGGTAAACCTCCTCTGCACCCGCTCCAGTGCCTCCACATCCTTCCTATAGTATGGCAACCAAAACTGCACACAATACTCCAGATGCGGCCGCACCAGAATCTTATACAACTGCAACATGACCTCAGTACTCCAGAACTCAATTCCTCTACCAATAAAAGCCAGTACGCCATATGCCTCCTTCACCGCACTATTTACCTGGGTGGCAACTTTCAAAGATCTGTGTACAAGTGTGAAGTAATACATTTGGGGAGGTCAGACAATAAAAGCGAATGCCCAATCAATAGGAATATACTGAGAGGGGTAGATGGAGTGAGAGATCTTGGTGTGCAAGTGCACAGGTCCCTAAAGGGAACAGTACAGGTAGATAAGGTTGCAAAGATTGCATTTGGAATGCTGTCCTTCATTGGCATAGGTATAGAATGCAAAAGTAGGGATGAGATGTTGACTATCATATATGCAGCACAAAAGGTCGTTTGAAGCACAAGCAGAAATTAAAAACTGTTTCGGCACGGGGAAAACTGCTCTGCGAATTTAAACCAGCCGCACAGAAAAGATACACTCGTGCTGCGATGTGTTAAAATTCGAGAGGCAAAGAACTTTCGCAGAGGTCATTGTTTCAAGTATAAATTAGCATCTTTATTCTTTAAGACAAATAGAGAATTCTAAAACCAACAACTATTGATAACTCATTTCTATTAAGGCTATCTTTTGTCTCTCACTCTTCAATACTAGTCTGATTAAAAAAAAAGTCCCGATTAAGGTTTGAAAAAAGGCATACATTTCAAAACCAGTGAGCTTTGTAGATTCTCCTTTGTCGATTTTCCATGTAGATTCTTTCCAGTTCTGCCTCCAGTTCTTCATGCCAAAGGGCACCCCCTCAAATTGATATCGCTCATTTCGGGTAACAAATTGTCTCTGATAAAGGTACCTGCCAGTCACCACGCAGTGAGTCAAACTTGGTTATGTAACTGGCTTGTCCAAATTTCCCGATACAGTCCTCCAATCCCGGAACTGGGTAGGCATCCAATTTTGTAACAGCGTAAACCTTCCGATAATCCAATCAAAATCGTTGAATCTCATCTGGTTTCGGATCTAAGATGATCAGCGAACTCGATTCACTCTGGCTTGAGTTGTTGAGTATACCCTCCACGTCCTTCTTTACCTGTTTGGCATTGAAAGGATTAAACCAATATGGGCGTTGTTTTATCGGAGCAGTATTCCCGATATCTGCTACATGTATAATCGTATTAGTCCTCCCATCAGATTCTGACATATGTCCTCACACTAGAGTTACAATCCTTTTAACTGCATTTTATGCTCCAGAGACAGATAGGAAACTAACCTAGTCTACTCCTCAAGGACTTCTTCATTTTTAACGTATTTTAGGCACATCAAAATCCAAGCCATCTGGATTTGATTTCTCACTCAGTAACTAACACCTGTTTCTCCAGTTCTTTCTCTCTCGTATAATACACTTGCAATGTGTTTACGTGACACATCCGATACCGTTTTTGTCCTATGTGGCATTTTACGAGATCGTTCACCTGACTTAACTTTTTCTCAATCTGATAGGCACCACTAAACCTGGTTTTGAAGGATCTCTTATTACTGATGATAGCACTAATACATCATCCCCTCAGGTAATCGTCTGCGTGTCAGAACCTTTACCTACCACCTTCTTCACTCAATTCTATGCCTTCTTTAGACACTCTTCAGCTAATTCACTTGCAGATTTAATATGTCCCTCACTTCTGCCGCATAATCTACGTGTCAGATCTCTGACTTCGGTCTTGTCAATTATTGTTTAATTAATTTCAAAGGGCCTTTCACTTCATGCCCGAATATTAAGTCGAATGAAGTGAACAGAATAGACTCTTTTGGGCCATCTCTAATTGAAAACAAGACAAATGGAATACCTTCATCCCAATCATTCGGGTAATCATGACAGTATGCTCACAAAATGGTCGTCAAGGTCTGAAGCCACCTTTCTGATGTTCCCTGGGATTCAGGTGCATATGCACTAG
>NW_025201687.1:0-7278 GCF_004010195.1 Chiloscyllium plagiosum
GGATATATTTCATCTGAACCTGGGACATGTCAACTATTGATTCTAAGAATTTCCTGAGCAACATTTCATCATGTAATTAAGTCTAAATGTGTCACTCGCTATCTGGTGGCCATGGCAGCAGTGGACGTATTGCTCATAATCATAGATCTGATGTTGAGACACATTCCAATTATTTATAGAAATGAATTTAAATTTCTGAAGACCATCCCCATGTGTAACATCCACGCTGTCCTGGTTTTTGCAGCTATAGACTGCTCTGTCTGGTTCACTGTCGCTTTCACCTTTGATCGATTTGTGGCCATTTGTTGTCAAAAGATGAAAGGCAACTATTGCACTGAGAAAACAGCAACCATGGTTCTGGGAACAATAACTGTGCTCAGCTGTTTAAAGAACATTTCCTGGTATTTTATGTTAACACCTTGTTACAAGCTGAGGAACCAGCCCTGGTTTTGTTTGGTGAAAAGGTATGTTATGTTATCTCCAGTCTGGGGATCGATTGAGCTTATTGACTACATTCTGACCCCAGCACTCCCATTTGTTCTGGTTCTGCTGCTCAATGCTCTCACTGGGAGGTACATTTTAATGGCCAGCAGAGCCCATAGGAGACTCCAGTCTGACAGCAGGGGGCAGCATTCCAAGGACCGACACTTGGAGAGCCGAAGGAAATCCATCATTTTAATGTTTGTTATCTCAGGGAATTACATCCTGTTATGGTCAATGTTTCTGGTGTATTCTACATGGAGACGATTGTCTCGGTTGGGTTATAAGGCTGTAATTTTACATTACTTTTTACGAGATATAGGATTCATTCTCCAGCTCCTGAGAAGCTGCACAAACACATGTATATATGCCGTGACCCAGACTAAGTTCAGAGAACAGCTGAAGAACATGATAAAACAGCCTTTTGCTCAATTAGTAATATTTATGAAATGATGAGATGGATTGAGTCATTCTGGGATCACAATTGAACACTCCAGGCCCCTTGGGTCAGTGATAAAGACACAGTGAGGTCAGTCTGCTCTCCCTGATGTCTGTGAGACACACAGAGCAGGTTCAGTCAACACTCCCCATGATCCCTGAAACGGACACAGTACAATCGATCAGTCCTTCCTGGATCAGTGAGACAAACACAATGCTTTCCCTGGGTAAATGACAAACGTTGGCCCCTATAGACACTGTGCATCACTCCTTATGTTGAGTAACAGTCATATAGAATGGAAACAGACCCTTCAGTCTAACTCATCCACGCCAACCATCTTCCCAAGCTAAACTATTCCCACCTGCCCGCACTTGGCTCATATCCCTCCAAACCTTTCATATTCATGTACATATCGGAATGTCTTTTAACCCTTGTAACTGTACCTCCACCCACCACTGTCTCTGGAAGTTCATTCCACACATGAACCACGCTCTGTGTAAACAAATTTCCCCTCATGTCCTTTTGAAATCTTTCTCCTCACACCTTAAAAGAATGCCCCCTAATTTTGATCTCCCCCCAAGAAAAGACCATTGTCATTCACCTTGTCTCGGTCCCTCATGATTTTATAAACCTCAATAACGTCATGCATCAACCTCCTGTGCTCCAGTGAAGAAAGGTCTCCATCTCTCCAGTCTACTTTGATATCTCAAACACTCCATTCCCGGCAACACCCTGGTAAATCATTACTGAACCCTCTCCAGTTTAACAATATCCTTCCTGCAACAAGGCAACAGGAACTGCACACAGTCCTCCAGAAGGGAACTCACCAACATCCTGTACACAATCAATATAACATCCCACACTCAGGAGCAGATATCCCTGTGCAAAGATCCTGAACTGCACTTAAAATAATCCAGCAAATTTCTCTATAATTGTCAAAACGGATGAAACTTTACGTGATTACAGTGCATAACAAAAAGCAAAATTATGATATAAAATGGCGACATCAAATGTTACTGAAATCATTGCAGCAAATATTGTTTAACATGCTCGCAACAAAGAACATTTAAACTGCTCACTCTGTGTAATATTTAAAAGACAGGGATGACAGTCACTGATGTGACCCCATTTGAACTCGCTCCTTCCTTCTCAGAGGCAATTCAGCATCAGCAGCAAGTGCTGACTTTCCCGATGATACCCACTTCGTGTGAATGAATGTCTATGTAAACATTCTTGAAGAATTGACACAGATAAAAACTGATAGAAGGCATCATAGTGATATTCAGTTCCATGTTTTAAACTTCGTGTACCACAAATAATACCTGATAAAATAAGAGCAAGTACTTGGTGAAATATTATTTGATAGTCGTTTGGTATTACAGAACTTGAGCATTGCTGGAAAAGACATTTTGTCAGAGCTTATGTTTTACACACATTTAGGATAATTTGCACGAATACAGTTGAACAGGAACATTTATACTCTACAAGGGAAGAGTGCTGATTGCTTGGCAAGTAGACGCTAATGGAGACATTACTGTCAAAATGCACCAATCACTGATGATTGATCGTTGACCCCCAGGGTTTGTTTAAATTTTAAACCAAGTAATTTGACTCTGATTAATTACAGCATTGCTCTATAAATAAAGAGACTGGGAATGGCTGTGTGCTTTTTGCTGAATTCGAACAGAGTTAATGAATGTTTCTACTCTTTTCATCTGCAAAGAACAGGTTTCTGTGTATTAAACTTTGTATCTTCCAGTATGCACAAGTATCCTACACTGTGAGCCCAATTGACAATCCTAACTTACATATAAACATATGAAATTGGAGCAAATATAGACTATTTGGCTCCTCAAGTCTATCTGTGTGCGTATGTGCAATGTTAAGTCCCACTAATGAAAAGACAGGGATGACAGTCACTGATGTGACCCCATCTGAACTCGCTCCTTCCTTCTCAGAGGCAATTCAGCATCAGCAGCAAATGCTGGCTTTCCCGATGATACCCACATCGTGTGAATGAATGTCTGTGTAAACATTCTTGAAGAATTGACACAAATAAAAACTGATATAAGGCATCATAGTGATATTCAGTTCCATGTTTTAAACTTCGTGTACCACAAATAATACCTGATAAAATAAGAGCAAGTACTTGGTGAAATATTATTTGATAGTCATTTGCTATTACAGAACTTGAGCATTGCTGGAAAAGACATTTTGTCAGAGCTTATTGTTTTACACACATTCGGATAATTTGCAAGAATACAGTTGAACAGGAACATTTATACTCTCCAAGGGAAGAGTGCTGATTGCTTGGCAAGTAGACTCTAATGGAGACATTGCTGTCAAAATGCACCAATCACTGATTGATAGTTGACCCCCGGGGTTTGTTTAAATTTTAAACCAAGTAATTTGACTCTGATTAATTACAGCATTGCTCTATAAATAAAGAGACTGGGAATGGCTGTGTGCTTTTTGCTGAATTCGAACAGAGTTAATGAATGTTTCTATTCTTTTCATCTGCAAAGAACAGGTTTCTGTGTATTAAACATTGTATCTTCCAGTATGCACAAGTATCCTACACTGTGAGCCCAATTGACAATCCTAACTTACATATAAACATATGAAATTGGAGCAAATATAGACTATTTGGCTCCTCAAGTCTATCTATGTGCAATGTTAAGTCCCACTAATGTCCCACCAAACTTCTAACTTAACATCAATGTATCTGTTTTATGGGATGGTGTTCAATTAAAAAAAAGATAAGCACTGCAGACGCTGGGAATCAGAAACAAAAGCAGAAATGGCTGGAAAAAACTCAGCAGGTCTGGCTGCATCTGTGGGGTGAAAACAGAATCATCGTTTTGGGTGAATGACCATTCTTAAAAACTGATTGCTGATGACAAAAGGTTCATATTTATGCTGAAGGTGGGCTGGGTAGGGAGCTGTGATAGGGCCCATGGAGGGAGAGAGAGAGAAAGAGAGAGAGAGAGAGAGAGAGAGAAAGCAATCAAAGGTCTGTGTAAAAGTCAGTCTGGGAGAGTGGATAGCTGCTAATGGGGATCATGACAGGCTGACACTGGGTTGCATGTGGTCGTATCCTGTTAGGAAGCGATGCCAAAGAGGATCAGCCAAAGACTGTTCCAAACCTTGCTTTTGTGTGGGCCAGTCACCCATTTGCCCAGCTCAGTTTGGAGGCAATGTCAATGATGCTTCAGCTTCCCCAGTGTGATACAACATTTTCATACTTTTCATGTTGCAATAATTACAAGCAACGTTGATGTCAGTGTTCCTTCTCCCTTAATCTATACTTCCAATCCTGTGAAACACCTGATCAATGATGGACATCTCAATGGACAGCTTTAGGTTCACAAGATCTCAAGGTATTTACCGGACATCGTTTTCATCGGGCTTTGGGTTCTCACAACATACCCCATTGATCTACATTCCAAAGTTAATGGTTATAGTCTTTCTCAGACATGTCCCAGACTTGCATATCTCAAAGGGCGCCTCGAGTCCAGTTATTCATTGTAGTCATTGACATCCCTTTTAAGTTCTGTTCCTCATCTTGTATTTCCCCCTAGCTTCACCACCAGAGATACAAAGAAATGTTAATTCCTACTAATTGCTGTAAGATTCATAATCTTAGTTCTGGAATACATTTAGTTCGATGTGAAGTTGTATGTTCTCTCCTGTTAGAATTCCTTCGCTAATACGTGTTGAGCAGTTTCTCTCTCTCTCCATGTTATCCTTGCCTATCACTTAAGCACCTTTTAAATTCTGCTATACAGTTTACTAACCTGATTACTTGACAAACAAAAGGATATTATTTCTGATTAATTGTTCTAAAAGTTGTACTATCATTTCCAATAAAGTTATTTGATTAGACGTAGTGCTGGAATTCTTTCGCCATTGAGTTGCGAGCAGTTTCTGACCCATTTGATCTTGGGTGGTCCGATAAACATGGCCCCTCTCTCTTACAGCAGCACTATAGCTCATTCTAGTCACATCCTGTCATCTGGGAAGGAATTTACTGACCCTATTCTAAATATTTCGACTCTAACTCTTTGACCTAAGAAGGCAACATTTATGTCATTAATAAGACGACAAACTCAATCACACTCCATCAATGTGGGGTCATGTTTTTCTTTCATATGTTTGTGAAAATCTTCAAGCTGTCTCTTACAGATATCTGCATCTGTTATGTTTCAAGAACCCCCTGCATGTTAATTTGTAAGATTCTTTGTTTAGCACAGACCCTGTTACCTTGGGTTATCTCTGTGCTATGCTATGACCTCACTTTAATGATGGACCAGGCAAGCTAACTGTGCTATTGCAGCCATATTTATACCGACGGACAGACATTTTGTGCCATAACTGACAATGGGATGCCTGAACAAAAATACAGCCCATGTGATGACAGTGCCCAATGTGTTGGGTGTTTGGATAAGGACATTGGAGAAAGCGCTCAAGTCCAAAATTTGTTGAACTCACTTCAGAGTCCAGAAATCTGCAGGGTCCCCAAGCAGAAATGTGTTCTCCCAGTTCACACTGAGCTTCACTGGAGCACCGCAGCAAGCCCAGGATACACGTGTTGGCCCGGGAAATGCAGTGGTGTGAAAAAGTGGCAGAAAGCGCAGGACCATTTCTATGGACAGCATGTAGGTGTTCTGTGAAGTTGTGAACCAGTCCATGCTTCATCTCCCCAGTGTAGAGGAGACCACATTGTGAGCAGCGAATAGATTGAGTGAAGTGCTGCTTCACCTTGAAGGTGGGTATGGGGCTTTGGAGAGTGAGGACTGAGGGAGTAAAGGGACTAGTGTTGCAGGGGAAGGTGTCATGTGGGTGTGGGGAAGTTTTGGGAAAGGAGGAGGGTTAGACCCGCTTGTCCCAGAGTGAATTGTCCCTGTGGAAGGCTGAGAAGGGAGAGAAAGGGAAAAAGTGTCTGGTGGTGGTATCTGCTAGAGGGGGTGGAAATGGCAACTAATGATCCTCTGGCTGTGGATGCTGGATGGGCGGTAGGTGAGGACAAGGGGGTCTCTGTCAGTGTTGTGGGAGGTTTTGTCACATCCTCTAAGAATTCAATAAGGATTGTGAGGCAACACCTGCCCCTCACAAAGCCATGCTGACTATCTCGAATCAAACTACGCTTTTCCAAATAATCATAAATCATATTTCTCAGAATCCTCTCCAACAATTTGGCTACTACCGACATAAGACTGACTGGTCTGTAATTCCCAGGATTATCCCTAGTCTCTTTCTTCAACAAGGAAACAACATTTGACACTTTCCAATCATCTGGTACGACCCCAGGGGCAGTGAGGATGTGAAGATCATCACCAAAGATGCAGGATTCTCTTCCCTCACTTCCTGTAGTAAATGTGGGAATATGCCATCTGGCCCAAGGGACTTATGTATCCTCATCGTTTTAAACATTTCCAGTACATCATCCTTCTTAACATCAGCCTATTTCAGCCTATCAGCCTGTTTCAGGCTGTCCCTTTCGCTAACAAATACTGAAGCAAAGTATTCATTAAGGACCTCCCCTACATCCTCCGACTCCAGGCACAAGTTCCCTGCACTATCCTTGTTTGGCCCTGCGCTCACTGAAGAAGGGCATGTGCCCGAAACGTCGAATCTTCTGTTCCCTAGATGCTGCCTGACCTGCTGTGCTGTTCCAGCAATAAAGTTTCAGCTCCTGCGCTCACTCTGACCATCCTCTTGTTCCTCACATAAGCGTAGAATGCCTTGGGATTTTCCTTAATCGTACCCATCAAGGCTTTTTCATGCCCCCCTCTCGCTCTCCCAAGTCCATTCTTCAGTTCCTTCCTGGCTACCATGTCACCTTCTAGAGCACTGTCTGACCTTTGCTTCCTTAACCTTCAGTAGTCATGATTTGCCTTGGAGCCTTGGAGAGTGAGGACGGAGGGAGTAAAGGGACTCGTGTTGCAGGTGAGGGTGCCATGGGGTGTGGAGAACTTTTGGGAATGGAGGAGGGTTGGACCAGTTTGTCCCAGAGTGACAAGGCTCCACTACTTGCCTTTAAACAACCACCAAACCTCAAACAGATAGTTGTTTGTAGCAAGCTGCCGGCTCTCAGGACAACTCCATACAACCCTGTCACGGTAGGCGCTGCAAGACGTGTCAGAGTATGGACATAGATACCACCATTACGCGTGGGAACACCTCCCACCTTGTATGTGGCAGGTACTCATGTGACTCAGCCAACGTTGTCTATCTTATACGTTGCAGGCAAGAATGCCCGGAGGCATGGTACATTGGGGAAACAGAGCAAAGGCTTCGACAACGGATGAATGGGCACCGCACAATAATCAACAGACAGGAGGGTTCCCGCCCAGTTG
>NW_025201688.1:0-1997 GCF_004010195.1 Chiloscyllium plagiosum
ATAAGGTACTTCATTAGGAGGGACATCCTGCAGGAGTGTCTCTATGATGTAGGAGGAGGTCTCCCACACAATGGAGGACCCACCTACTGCTAACAAACTGCCAGCATTGGCGGGAACAGACTCTACATTGGCCACCTGAGTGGTCATCCTTTCCCTAATTTGGGATCAATAAAATACTACGGAGGTGGAAATATGAGAGCCACTGAAACTCCTTCCTCCCCTTATTATTATCTACCTAATGACCTTGCAGCCTGTCCCAAGAGGGCTGATAGAACCCAGTCCCATTCCAATACTCAAGAACATGAAGAGCTGGCAAACTGCTCAAACCTGATAAAGCTTAACACAAACAGTCTTGTCCTGAGTGTTAAATCCTAAAGTGTAACTTGAGATGAGTTCAATAAAAATGGCAGAAGTACCGAAACAACCACTTCCATCCATCAGAAACAGGTTTCTATGAATGGGAACGGGTGGTCCGCTATTTGGAATGGAGCAGTGCATTTGAAACGTTAATGTGGAGCAGCAATGTTATATGATGGATGTGTGCACAGTTTGACGCTGTTTGCTGATTCAGTTTTGCTAAAGCTTTGGCAGATACATTCCAATTAGAATCAATTAAATCTGCCAAAGTGAACATTAAATACTGACATTTATGAGATGCTTTAACAGAGAACATAGAAAAGTACAGCACAGAACAGGCCCTTTGGCCCACGATGGTGTGCCGAGGTTTAATTCTAATGTAAAATATAATAACAACCTACACACCCCTCAACTCACTGCTAAACATGTGCATGCCCAGCAATCGCTTCAAAGTCCCTAATGACTCTGCTTCCACCACCACCACTGGCAATGCATTCCATGCATTCACAACTCTCTACGTAAAGAACCTACCCCTGACGTCTCCTCTATACCTTTCTACTAATATCTTAAAAATATGACCCCTTGTACCAGTCAATCCTGCCCTGGGGAAAAGTATCTAGCTGTTGACTTTATCTATTCCTCTCATTATCTTGTATACTTCAATCAGGTCTCCTCTTTTCCTCCTTCTCTCCAGAGAGAAACGTCTGAGCTTATTCAACCTTTCTTCATAAGACAAGCCCTCCAGTCCAGGCAGCATTCTGGTAAACCTTCTTTGAATGCTCTCCAAAGCCTCTACATCTTTTTTATAGTAGGGCGACCAGAATTGGACACAATATTCCAAGTGTGGTCTCACCAGGGACTTGTAGAGCTGTCGCAAAACCTCGCAGCTCTCAAATTCGATTAACCTGTTAATGAATGCCACAACACCAAATGATTTCTTAACAACCCTATCCATTTGGTTGGTAACTTTGAGGGATCTATGTACTGCACACCCAGATCCCTCTGTTCCTCCACACTGCCAAGATTACTGTCTTTAACCCTATATTTATTCGAGTCCGACCTTCCAAACTAGAAAAGGATGCACCAAATGCCAAACAGGAGAAGTTTATTGGCATATATCAGAAGAGTTAGGACCAATACCAAAAACATGAAACCGGCTTTCAAGCAAGTTTTCAAAGAGAGAATGAGTACTAGAGGGCATCTGAGGAAGTTTATCAGTAAAGTACAGCTAATTAAGAGGGCTTGGCCATACTCATGGACAAAAAGATATAAAGCAATCAGAGAACCAAAGAACAGAGTGCGTATATAAGGGGTACAAGAGACAGCGTGGATCAAGGCTTTGAAGAATTTAGAGATAGACATAAGTTTAAACTCAATACATTAGATGATAATGAGCCAGTTAAGATCTCAGTCCTTTCTCTATAAGCACAAGTTTAAGTTTACCAGTCTTGTCCAGGCCAGCAGTAAATGGGATTTTTATTTGCACTGTGCACATCTCCTGATTTCACAAGATATCTTAGTTTTGTAAATGCAATAGAATGCATTTTGCACAATTTCAGCAATTCATTAAATAGACATTGACCAAAGTAAACAACTTTCCAAAGCTGTCTTTCAACAGCCAGACTGATACAATATACAAA
>NW_025201688.1:2674-7279 GCF_004010195.1 Chiloscyllium plagiosum
TTCCCAAATTCAAACGATTTTTGCAAATACAGAAATATTTTGACATAAATGGAAACAACATTTTATACTGAACAAGAAAAGAGTTCTGATGCTTTGGAATGTTCACAATGATTGATCGAGATGTTTCCAATGGAAAAATGGACTGGTCAGATGGTGATGGACAGTTGACAACGGAACTTTGTTTTGTTTTCAACTGGCAGGTTGCCTAAGTGGTCAAGGTATTGTCATGCCAAATGAGGCAGAGAATGGCCATCACCAATTTAGTCGAATCACAACAAGCATTGGCAGTTAACTGCCAACCATCACTTGTTCCACTTTCCATAACTTTACCAATCAGCACTCATTACCCAGACAGATTAAATGCTTTCTCCCTTTCCATTGGAATTCTTGAGAGTGTCCTGATAAGTACAGTATTAAAGACTTAAATAAAAAAAACTTTATTTTCATCAATATTCAAATTTCCATGTTGTACCAGCTGGCAGAGGTGAAACTTAACTATAATGTATCAGGCCTACAATGAACTGGTAAAGTTCGGCACTTGTCTCAGAGGAAAACCAGCAACAATGTCCTTGTGGAGAGATTACTTTGCCTTTGACCCTATACAACAACAATTTCAATGCCATTGAGGAACAGAAATAAATAGAAACAAACCACGTGCACATACACACAGCACACTATTATTTAAAGTAATAGAGAGAAATTCTGCACTAACAGAAAACCTAATTGTCATTCTGAATACTGAATGTGTCACCAAAAGCACCTTTGGTTTGAAAGTCTAGCCCATATTGGTTTGCAGCAGTTGAAGAATTAGTCATTCTATTATGAATCCCGGTTAGTTCCGACACCAGTATGTGACCATAGATTCAGATTGTTTTCAAAGGCAGATATCAATATGAAGTTGCACAGTGGCAGGAGCACGGCTATCCTATGGACAGCACTCAAGCGATCTCACACCCATCGGCCCTTTAATAAAGAAATGGGGCAAACCTCAGAGATAGGGAAATGTAAATAAAGGAATCACTATCAAGATTTCATCCAATTTGATAGTAACTGATACCTGATCACTAACTTCAGCTGCCACTTGAAAGGATGAAAGAAGCCCCATAAGGAGAACTCCAAATTTCACTTGATACATTATCGCAAGAGAGCTTTGTAGTTGTCTTCTAGCAGACATCATTTTTTTCCACAAACCACAGCGATCAGAACTGAATAATGCAGAACCACATGAAAATTCATCTTGAGAAACTGTGTCAATGGGTGTTTGGGTTTGCAGTGCCTCTGTATTCTGAGTTTCGCCCTCAACCTCTCACTGATCCCTAGTTTTCTTGATAATTTGCAGTTCCAGTTAGTTTCTATTTCATCATTGTCCCAGATTATAGAGGTTTCAGTATCAGTGAGTTCACCACTATAGCGCATTGGTTAAATCAACAGTGGCTCCACTGAAAAGGCTTTTAAATCTTGGGGTTCATAGACCAGCACATAGTTATCCATGTTAAAAGATGTAATAACAATTAACAACATTATATTTGATTGCTATATTTCCCATTACTGACTGCAATGAATCTAACTCATGGGATACAGAAACTCACCAATGTGAATAAAAACCTCTTAAGCTTTGGCAAGGCCCGGGCACTTGACTTAAGAAAATAAACATCCATACAATAATGCAACAAAGAAAAGCAGATTGAAGTCAAATGATGCACAGGTTTAGATTTAGATTTAGATTAGATTACAGTGTGGAAACAGGCCCTTCGGCCCAACAAGTCCACACCGACCCGCCGAAGCGAAACCCACCCATACCCCTACATTTACCCCTTACCTAACACTACGGGCAATTTAGTATGGCCAATTAACCTAACCTGCACATCTTTGGACTGTGGGAGGAAACAGGAGCACCCGGAGGAAACCCACGCAGACACGGGGAGAACGTGCAAACTCCACACAGTCAGTCGCCTGAGTCGGGAATTGAACCCGGGTCTCTGGCGCTGCGAGGCAGCAGTGCTAACCACTGTGCCACCGTGCCGCCCACATAGAGAGGTTTGATAGAGAGCAAAATCCTCTCTACCCTAGCAGAGTAGAAAAGTTGCGCATTTATATAACATCTTAATGCCACCTCAGAGTATCCTAAACATCTCTTTCCAGATCTCTGAAACAAGTGCAGAACCCCTGGGGCCACTGTCAACTACATACTATCAAACCCAGGGAATCATAGACGGAAATATCAGCATGTGCCCATGTAACAGTGTAAAATGTGTTTAATACCTCCGCTCGAGTAACTAACAAATTGTTTCGAGGCATGAACAGTAAATGAGCCTGTTCCACCATTCAATAAGATCCTGACTGACCCGATATTAACAAGCTTATAAAACATTCCGCTGACAATATTCCACTTTAGCTTTTCTCATTTTATCATTTTAGTATATTCCACTACACATCTATTCTAAACTGAAGAATAATGTTCCTGCTGTTAGTCACTGTTCCACACTGTATCCCTTTCCTCATTCTCGAATTTAAAGAGCGTGCAATGCTTTTTCTCAGCCTATTCTTTAGACAATATAACATAGATTGCAACAGACTCCACTGTTTGCTTGTACTTGACACAATGAGAACTATTGAGATATTTCAATACACTCCTTTGGTAAAAAATATAATTTGTTTTAATCCTTTAAAACCGGTTCAGTTCGTTTTCTATTTGCATTGAATGGTATTTCAGTGTGATCCAGATGTTAGTATAAAGTGAAATGTTACAGCACTGAGCTTTGTCTCATTCTCCTTTGGTGGAAGTTGGAAAGGAGTGCTTTCTTACAACAGAGGGTCAAGAGAGTGAAAAATTAACGGCCAAGTTGAGTAATAATACATGCAGGTTCTGACAAAGCCAATTTTCAATCAGAGATGCTCTATACAACAACCGAAGTACTTTTGATCATGTAGTCACATGTCAGAAATGTGATATCTAATTTGTGTACCATGAGAAAAGCAGGAAGGAGATGATGACGAAGATCGTCTGCTCATCGGGATTGAGCGCTAAATATTGGCTGGGACACCAGATATAATCTCACTTTAATTCAAAGTAATAAGGGTCCCATTAGAGTGCAGAGTGGCTTTGGTTTAATGCCTCATACACGTCTGATGTGCATGATTATCTCAGGATTGCACTGCCGTGGCAGTATCAATTAGTGTATTCTAATCAATTAGTGTATTCTATGTGTAATTAGGCATCAGCACTTTGGGTCACCTTTGCTGATTCCCTGTGTGTTCTACGGGAGTCAGTAATTCCTGTCAGTGTCCACCGTTAAAGCTACCAAAGTTCTCTAATATCTCTCCACAGTAGGTCATTCTTCCCTTTTGAATATGGGCAGTGAGCACTCAGTCCTATCTCTTTTTTAGCAACAAATAGCTTCCTTACTTCCAGCCTGTTATCAGCAAGAGGGTAACTTGCACTGTAAAAGTGTGGCAATATAGAGAACAACCCTCCCCATACATGACCCAGGCGAAGATCACAAGATGCAGCACAAGCCAGTGTTTATGCCCAGAATTAGATAACCAGGAATGATGTTCTCCACGGCTGGGGAGTCCCGAACCAGGCCTTATGGTCTAAGGAGACTGGCTCGGGCATTTTGGACTGAGATGAGGAAATTTTCTTCACCCTGACAGTGGTGACTCATTGGAATTCACTGTCATATAAATTGATTGAGTTCAAAAACAGATTTTCTTTTCGGACTAAAGGGATCAAAGAATGATAGAACAGAATACTGAGTTGGATAATCAGCCATCATCATTTTGAACAGCAGCGCATGCTTAAGGGGCTGAATGGCTTACTGCTCCACCTATTTCTGTGACCATTCTGTGGCTTGAAGAGATGGATTTTGTTCAAAAGCTCATCAAGATGATTGTGAATTAGACATTCCTCAAATTAAATTGAACAATGAGGAAGTTCTGGAATACTGGGATAAACTGCTGAGTTACTTCCAGATGAAAATCGAAATGACCTTAAAGAGTTGGTATAATCTCATGGAGAGATATGTGGGAATAACCGGGGAATTACTAATCTCACTACACGTAATATTGATTGAGGAAATGCTGTTCCAATCAAGCAACATCCTACAGACTTAAACTTTGAAGGTTGGCACAGGTTCAGAAAGAGACTGAACACATGCTGAAGCATAACATGGTCGTACATTGGATCAAACTTACTTTTTGACTGTCACTGTCTTTTCTCGTGAACTTAAATTGTCAACTTCCTCAGACTTTGGACAGAGTTTGGACTCCATGTTTGTTTCTCAGCTTCAATTGAACGTAAGGACAAATTAAGACACTTCAAGCAAGCACTTTCAACTACAATTAAAGCGGCAGCTTGATATAGCACTTGGGGCAAATGGGATCGAATGTCATTGGGAGAAAGCATGATTAGGCTATTGAGTTGGACAATCAGCCATGATCGTGATGAATGGCAGAGCAAGCTCGAAAGATTGCATGGCCTCCTCTTGCTCCTATTTTCTACGTTTCTAAACCGGCTTAAATACCCAAAAAAACTGAAGATTCAGAATTATAAGCCATCATCAGATGCTTGAGGTAAACAGGTTACACATTAGATTTTCTAGTCAG
>NW_025201689.1:0-5811 GCF_004010195.1 Chiloscyllium plagiosum
TCCCTGTGGGCTCCCACCGCACACTGGGCTCCAGTCACACACACAGTAAGGGACCCAGCACAGATCCCCGTGGGCCCCCACCACACTCTGGGCCCCAATCACACACACAGTAAGGGACCCAGCACAGATCCCCGTGGGCCCCCACCACACACTGGGCCCCAATCACACACACAGTAAGGGAACCTGCACAGATCCCTGTGGGTCCCCACCACACACTGGGCCCCAGTCACACACACACAGGGACCCAGCACAGATCCCCATGTAAACCCACCACACACTGGGCCCCAGTCACACACACAGTAAGGGCCCCAGCACAGATCCCTGTGGGCCCCCACTGCACACTGGGCTCCAATCACACACACAGTAAGGGACCTACCACAGATCCCTGTGGGCCCCACCGCACACTGGGCTCTAGTCACACGCACAGTAAGTGACCCAGCACAGATTCCTGTGGGCCCCCCACCACACACTGGGCCCCAGTCACACACACAGTAAGAGACCCAGCACAGATCCCTGTGGGCCCCCACCACACACTGGGCCCCAATCACACACACAGTAAGGGACCCAGCACAGATCCCTGTGGGCCCCCACCACACACTGGGATCCAGTCACACACACAGTAAGGGACCCAGCATGGATCCCTGTGGGCCCCCACCACACACTGGGCTCCGTCTCACACACACCCAGGGACCCAGCACAGATCCCTTTGTCCCCCACCACACACTGGGCTCCAATCACACACACATTAAGGGAACCAGCACAGATCCCTGTGGGACCCCACCACACACTGGGCTCCAGTCACACACACAGGGACCCAGCACAGATCCCCATGTAAACCCACCACACACTGGGCCCCAGTCACACACACAGTAAGGGACCCAGCACAGATCCCTGTGGGACCCCACCACACACTGGGCCCCAGTCACACACACAGGGACCCAGCACAGATCCCCATGTAAACCCACCACACACTGGGCCCCAGTCACACACACAGTAAGGGAACCAGCACAGATTCCTGTGGGCCCCCACCACACACTGGGCTCCAGTCACGCACACAGTAAGGGCCCCAGCACAGATCCCCGTGGGCCCCCACCACACACTGGGCTCCAGTCACACACACAGTAAGGGACCCAGCACAGATCCCTGTGGGCCCCCACTGCACACTGGGCCCCAATCACACGCACTGTAAGGGACCTACCACAGATCCCTGTGGGCCCCCCACCACACACTGGGCCCCAATCACACACACAGTAAGGGACCCAGCACAGATCCCTGTGGGCCCCCACCACAAACTGGGCTCTCGTCACACACACAGTAAGAGACCCAGCACAGATTCCTGTGGGCCACACCGCACACTGGGCCCCAGTCACACACACAGTAAGGGACCCAGCACAGATCCCTGTGGGACCCCAGCACACACTGGGCTCCAATCACACACACAGTGAGGGACCCAGCACAGATCCCCGTGGGACCCCACCACACACTGGGCTCCAATCACACACACAGTAAGGGACCCTGCACAGAGCCCTGTGGGCCCCCACCGCACACTGGGCTCCAGTCACACAAACAGCTTTCCACCACCACCCTCTGTCTCCCGACACTCAGCCATTTCTGGGTCCCATCAGCTTTTACCTTCTGTGTCAGTTTTCCCTGTGGGACCTTGTTAAAGGCCACGCTGAAATCCAGATAAACTGCATCATCTGCTCTATCCTCATCTACACACCCAGTCACCTCCTTAAATATTCCACCAGATTTGTTCAGCATGACCTCCCTCTGACAAAGCCGTGCTGACTATTCCTGATCAAACCTTGCCTCTCCAACTGGAGATTAATTCTCTCCTTCAGAATTCTCATCAGTGATTTTCCTCCCACTGATGTGAGACTCATTAGTCTGTAATCCCCTGGTTTCTCTCTCCCACTCTCCTTGTAAAATGGAACCACATTAGCTGTCCTCCAATCCTCTGACGGCTCCTTTGTACCCAGAGAGGATGAAAACATTTGGGTCAGGGCCTCTGTAATTTCCTCCCTCACCTCCCACAGCAGTCTGGGATACAACTGATCTGGACCTGAGGATTTATCCACTTTTAAACCTGTCCAAAACCTCCTCACTCTCAGTATCAAATTGCTCAAGACCCTCACAGTTCAGCTTCCTGATTCTGTCCCAACATCTTTCTCCAACATGAAGACAGATATGGAGTAATTGTTTAACACACTACCAATGTCCCCCGACTCCACGTATGACATGCCCGCTTGGTCCCTCACAGGCCCTATTCTTCTTTGATCATTCTCCTCCCCTTGGTCTTCTTGTAGAACAGCTTCAGATTCTATTTTTAGCACAGATTTGGACCCAAGGGCACAGCCTTCGTGGAAAGGGAAGACCCATCAGAATGAAGATAAGGAGAAACTTCTTCAGTCAGAGAATGATCCCAGCAATGAAAAGCCTTCCATATTTGGGATTTTTGAGGACTCTGGATCTATATTCGATGGGGTTTAGAAGAATGAGGTGGGGGATCTAATTGGAACTTAGAGAATACTGAACGGCCTGGACAGAGTAGATGTTGGGAAGATGTTACTGTTGGTCAGAGAGCCTCAGACCCAAGGGCACAGCCTCAGATTAAAGGCTGTCCTTTTAGATATTTCTTCAGCCACAGAGTGGGGAATCTGTGGAATTCATTGCCACAGAAGGCTGTGGGGGGCCAGGTCATTGAGTATATTTAAGAATGAGATAGATAGAGTCTTGAGTATCAAGGGGATCAAGGGTTATGGGGAGAAAGTGGGAGAATGGGGTTGAGAAATGTCTCAGCCATGATTGAATGGTGAAGTAGACTCGATGGGTTGAATGGCCTAATTTCTGCTCCTATACCTTATGGTCTTATTCTCCCTAATCTTGCCCGCTAGTGCTTTCTCATGCCTCCGCTACCTGCTCCTAATTCTTTTCTTAAGATCTACCCTTTGCACTTTCTATCCTAGGACCATAGGAACTGGGGGAGACCATTCAGCCCATCAACCCTATTCAATGAGATCGTGGCTGATCTGTGGCCTCATAACATGTGTCTGTCTTTGGCCCATATCCCTTAATAGCCTCACTTAATAAAAGAATCATTCATTTCACATTTAAAACTAACAACTGATCTGTTTGTGGAAGAGAATTCCAAACCTCTCCCACCCTTGTGTGTGGAAGTGTTTCCTCACATTGCTCCTGAACGGCCGGGCCCTAATCCTCAGACTCTGCCCCTCGTTGTAGAACCTACCCTGTCTTTTCCTGTTAATATCCTGAATTCGATCAGATCACTCCGTAAACATTCCAAATTCTTGAGAATAATTTGTATAATCTGTCCTCGTAATGTAACCCTTAAAGTCCAGGTATCGTTCATGTAGACCCACGCTGTACTCCCTGCAAGGTCAGTCTATCCTGCTGAAGGTATGGTCCCAGGATCTGCTCCCAGTGGGATCTGTCTGACCAGGGTTCTGTATATAACGCCTGCATCTTTATCCTCCAGCCCTCGGCAATAGAAAGGCCAGCATACTCTCAGCTTTCCCCATTACTGTCTGCACTGGTCGGCACATTTTAAAGATCTGTGCCCCTGTCTCTGTGGACACCCGTCATATTGAACCACACCCCATCTAGACAGCTCCCTGATCTATCCATTCTCGGTTCAAAATGGATAACATCATAATCGCTCACATTGAACTTCACCTGCCACAGCTTTGTCCATTCACTCAGTCTATCAATGTCAATTTGTAAGTTGAATCTACCATCTCCATTGTCCCCAGTGCTGCCTAACTTTATATCATCAGTAGAATTGGATCTATGACTTTCTGTGCCATTATCCCAGTTATTTATAAATGATCTAATTAATTGAAGCCCTAACACAGATCCTGATGGGACACCACTGGCCACATTCTGCTGATTTGAGAACCTACCCATTATCCTTCTTTCTGTCACCTGCCACTCAACCGATTTCCCAGCCAGCTCAACAGCTTGCCCTCAAATCCACGGACTTCTATGTTAGTTAGCAGTCTCTTAGGCGGGAGTTTATTGAAAGACTTCTGAAAGTCCATTAAACCAACATCCATTAACACTCCTCTGTCCACTACCTTAGTCGCCACATCATCAAATCCCATGAGGTTTATCATGTACGGCCTAACCTTCATGAGTCCATGCTACCTCTCCCTGATTAACTCAAGATGTTCCAAGTGTTCGGTTACCCAGCCTTGATTATAGACTCTAACAATTTCACCACTGCAGATGTTAGTCTAATTGGTCTGTAATTCCCTAGATTTCATCTTTTGCTCTTCTTTAAAAGCAGATGGATGTGTGCATGTTTCCAATCCAGACAGACAACTCCTATAACTTGGGAAAGATTATAGTCAGGATGTTTACAATGTGCTCCCTATGACCTTTAACACGCTTGGGTGGAAACTATCAGGGAATTGTCTCTCTTTAATTCCATTAATTTCCTTATTATCGATTATTCTTTATTATTTATTCAGTCCTTGTTTCCGACTAGACCTTCACGTTAGATATTCTCCTTTTTTACTGTAAAGACTGATTCGGAAATCACACGAGACCAAGTTATAGTCCGAGAGGATTTGTCGAAATCACAAGTTATCAGAGCACTGCTCCTTCATTGGGTTAAATGGGCTTCATCTGACCAAGGAGCAGCACTTTGAAAGCTTGTGATTTCAAACAAACCTGGTGCCATGTGACCTCCCCAGGCCAACACTGGCACCTCCCCATCACGTAAATTCTGAGGCAAAGTTATAGTTCACTGTGTCTGCCATGCCCCCACCAACACTGATAACGTCCCCACTTTCAGTCTGTAATGGGCCAGCATTGCTCTTGACCATCCACCTCACCTTTGTCTGTGTATAAACATTTCTCCTTATTGACTTTGATGTCCTTTGCAGCTTTCATAATCCCATTAGTAGCTTTTATAAGCTGCTTTATGACCGTTTGCTGGCTTTTGTATCTCTCCCAATCAGCAGGATCGGAGTTGGTATTATTTTGCATTTTTATAAGGCCTTCTTTTTTGTTTTATTCTGTTTCTTATTTGTTGAATTGTCCGTGGCTGCTATTCCTGTGAAATGGAGATTTTCCCATTGTATTATGTTAAATGTTTCTTGAAACATCTTTCACTGATCTTAAGTTATTTTACCAAGAAGCAGACTTTCCCAATTTACTCTGGATTTTCACATTAAAGTTGGTCTTCCATAAATTTAAAACTCTCAAAACTGATTGGTGTCTTTCACTTTCGAATTCACCCTGACCAAATCTGTGCTGTACCGGGCAGGACGATCGCTGAGAGTCTCGCGCTCCTCAGGGATACGATCGCCTATGTGCAGGACAGAGGATTGGACACCTGCCTGATCAGCCTGGACCAGGAGAAAGCCTTTGACAGGATATCAAACACATATATGAGAGATCTTCTCTCCAAAATGTACTTTGGGGAGGGAATCTGCAATTGGATCAGACTGCTCTACACCAACATTGTCAGTGCAGTCTCAATCAATGGGTGGGAATCAGATAGCTTCCCAGTCAGACCTGGAGTCAGGCAGGGCTGCCCCCTCTCTCCTGCCTTGTTTGTGTGCTGCACAGAGCCATTTGCCGAGTCCATCAGGAAAAATGCGAGCCTGAGAGGGGTGACTATTCCTGACAGCGGGGGCCTGCAGGTTAAGGCCTCCCTGTACATGGATGACATCGCCGTTTTCTGCTCGGATCCGCTGTACGTGCGCAGACTCATGTGCATATGTGACCAGTGCGAACGGGCCTCGGGGGCCAAGGTAAACCGAGGCAAGAGCAAGGCCATGC
>NW_025201689.1:6729-7279 GCF_004010195.1 Chiloscyllium plagiosum
TAACATCTGCCTGCCTAAAGAAGAACAGGGGGCCACGTAGTCATTTGGGCTCCGCTGGCGCCTCAGCTAAAAATGTAATCGTACCGACCTGTAAATAGGAATGATTACTCTGTTTTCGGTATCAAACAAATGGAATGTTTACAGAATGATGACATGTCCAGTTGTATAGATTAAATATATATGAATAAAGTATATTTTTGAAATAATAAAAGTCTTTCACTTTCGAACATGGTCGTGATCATGTTATAATCACGATTTGATAAATATTCACAAACAGTTGGGTTACTAATTAAATCCAGATCATTACTTGTTATTAAATCCAATATTTTTTGTTGCCTTATGGCATCCAGGATACATTGCTGCAGGAAACTATCCGACACACACTCCAGGAATTCATTTCCTTGCTGACGGCTGCTTGTCTGTCTCCCCCAAACTATGTTAAAGTTGAAATCCCCATTAATACTATCCTGGCTTTGTTACATACATGCCTAATTTCTACATTTAGCACTTCAGAGCTGTTATCAGGAGGTCTGTTGATTCTCCTGCTCCT
>NW_025201690.1:0-3541 GCF_004010195.1 Chiloscyllium plagiosum
GACAAGTAATTATATTTTGCACTGTTTTCAGCAGCGAAAAACTCTTCTGAGGGTGAAGGATATAATTTATGTGCTTCACTTGTTAACCTACTTTGCATCAGGTTATATTTGCATTCATTGGATTTCAAATGACGTAGACGTACCATTTTTTTTCTCAAATTGCAATGATTTCCCACAAGGCCCTCACTATTCTGGGAATCAACATACAAATTAAATATTTTGTTAATTTGTGCGAAAGTCCATTTAACTAATAATCCCAGAACTGAAGGATTGAGGGTAGAGATTTGAAGACTGTGCTGACAGGACTCGTGGCCCGAACAGCCACGATAGTCCACAATCCTCAGTAAAGTACTGTAGCGTTACCCCTCAGAGGGAGAAACTTTGAAAATGAACGTCCCGTTATTCCAGAAAATTGTCATTGAATTGCACATTGAGTGCACAAATTGTCTCAATTCACTGATCAATTGGACTTCGTTCGACACAGAGAGCACACCAGATGTCTGTAACCGCAAAGAATTATTTAAAGATCTGCAGCTGCACCTAAGTCTTCATGAACCGTCAAAATATAAGTATTAAAATGAAAACACGAACTCCTGGATAAAGACCAGCGTATGTATGCGAGGCAGGAATTGCTCATGTGCGTCAGTGACTGCATGTGGGAGAGAGTGAGCGGGTCTTTCTGCATGTCTGATAGTGCACGCATGTGACGACATTTGTGTGTGAGAGTGAGACAGAACGAGAGAGACTACGTGTGTGACTTTGAGTTCGTGTATTTGATACAATGAGAATGTTTGAAAAAGTTTGTGTGAGAGTATGTGTGAAAACATGTGTGCATGTGCAGAAGTGTGTGTGTGAGACTGGTTCTGAGAAAGAGGGCTTGCATTCTTGTGTGTCTGAAATTAGATTATCTTCTTCAAATGCAAAATAAATAACTACTCAATATTATAAAGTCTTGGCAGTCAATTAAACAAGTATCGCCAACTTTCTCTGAGGATTTTGTATAGTCCTTCTATTTTGCTAATTAGAACCTGGACCAGTAAAAACATGGATTCGCACATGAATCAATCCAACTTGTCTTCTGCAGTGACTGTACAGATAAATATAAGGCTATCTGGTCCAGCATAATGTTACAGTTCACCATGTATACCAAAACATGATGATGAACCAGCAACCCAACTGCAAGCAAAGATAGACCAAATCAGAATACGGGAAACAATTCAAGAGAATAACGGAAGTTTTAGATATTAGCGTGGTGGTGAAATTGTAGAGAGTAGTGTTTCAACGTGAGACAGCCCTTATGCTACCAGATTGTCAACGTCGTTGCTTTGAATGGTGCTGCATAAGAAGTCTGTGATCAGAACAGGTGGGTGACCTCGTTAAGAAGGCATATGGTATACTTGCCTTTGTTAATAAGAGCGCGAAAGTGATGCTGCAGCTGTATTCAACGGTAGCTATGTCACAGTTGATGTAATGTATGCAGGAGTGAAATCCACGTTATTATGAAGTGGAGATTGTCCCCCTAACTACGAACTAAAAGTTTAGTAATGTTTGGAACAATTTTCCTGTAGAATCCGCTCAATTGTAAAACTCGTAATACTTCCTTCTTTGAGGATGATCTTGGGAATTCCTCGATGGCCTTCACCTTCATGTTCCTCAGTGTTATCACCCACTTCCGTTGCTGTGCCCGAAGAATGCCATTTCCACCTTCACAATTCCCTCGTTTTGCAAGTTTATGATCAACGTTCCCTGCCATAGTCTTTCAAAGAACTCTACCAAATTTTCCATGTGATATTTCCACGAATGGCTAAATATCACTAAGTCAGCACAATTAGTCAACTCTACAACAGGTCTGTTCACAAGACTTTGAAAAGTAGCTGTTGCAGTTTCAATTTCAAAGGGCATTACTTTAAATTAACATAGCCCGTTTGGGATCACAAAAGCAGAAACATCTTTTGTTCTCTCTGACTTTGACCCTAATTACAAAAGAAGTTTAACTTTGTGATGTCATGTCCAGATTTCTCCACACAAATCTTCAGTTTGGGAATTGATTGTGAGTCAGATTTAGTCATAGCGTTGATCTACAGATAGTCTTTCCAGAATAGTTCAGTAACTTCAAATTTAGTAAACAGGTTTGGCAAACTACATTTGCTTTAATTCATCTCAATGAACTTCCACTTTCTTCTGAAGCTGCGTTTATTTCAAAAGATTGAACCTGTACGGATGTTGTTTTATCCCTTTGTCAGCCTCATCGACTATGGCCATAGTCCTCCCTCGTCCGTTTCTGCATAGGTGCCCATAGCACGGTAACAAAAATCATTCAATATAGTTCTCTTCTCCTGGGACAGATAGATCTCTGCCCTATCCAACTCCCTAAGAACTTCTTCATCCTTCAACCTTTTTCTGTGGCACATCAAAATCCAAATCATCACTACTTGATTACTCACATTGAGTGCAGGAAACAATACCTGCTTCCTTGATTCCTTTTCACTACCATAGTACAATTCCACCATGCTCAAACAATATCCTTGAAAGTCTTTTTTCCTATTTGATATCTTTACCAGATAATTTATCTGAGTTAAATTCTTCTCAATCTGATAGGGATAATTAAATCTTGCTCTGAAAGAATCTCCTGCCACTGCTAACAGCACAAATTATTTATCTTCATCGTCAAACATACGGATTTTAGATTTTTTATCTGATTCGTGCTTCATTCGGTGCTGTGCCACCGTCCAATGTTGTCTAGCTAATTCATCGACTCTTTTGAATCTTTCTCTCACCTCAGAAATTTAATCCAACCTCAAGCTATCTGACCTCAGACCTGCCAACCTTTCCATAATTAATTTTAAATGCCCTCTTGCTTCTGTCTGAATGCCAATTCAAGTGTTGTAAACGGAGTCCCTTCATGTGAAGCATCCCTAATAGTAAATAATATAAATATGATCATTTGGATAATCCTGGCAATAAGTGCTCAAGTGAGCCTTGGCGCCTGCTGCCATCTTTATAATACTCCCTGAGATTCAGGATGGTGCACACTTGACGTAAAGTGACTGATGCCTGAACTGTCCATAACCTCCTTGAATAATTCGGCAGTAAAGTTGAACCTTTAGTCTGACTGAATCTTCCTATGTAAAGCAAGCAGCTCCGCCACAACCTTTATGCCCTGACATTCCATCGTGGAATTGTCTCTGAAAGCCTGGTAGACACACCCATTACAATTAGAAAATATTGGTTCCCACTTTTGTTTTTAGTTCGGGGACGTACACAATATATTATAACCCGTCTAAAGGTTATTGAAATGTCGGAATTGACATCAAAGTCTATGATTTTATTTCTAACTATGCCTTTCTTGGTACATAATGAAGGTACAGAAAAATTCAACGGCGTCTTTGCACAATCCAAAACAATAAAATGCTTCTATTTCTTGGCCTGAATCTTCCTTAATCCTAAGTGACTAAAGATATTTAATTCGCAATACTTCCTCTCTTTATTCTATCGGCAACACAATCTGGACATACTCAGTGGGTACTGTCAGGTACCTTCA
>NW_025201690.1:3800-7281 GCF_004010195.1 Chiloscyllium plagiosum
AAGCCTCCTCTTTGATATGAATATATTTACAATCAGCCTGCCTTCACAATTAGTGTGGACGGGTGGAATTATTTCGCAATTTCACAAACCTATATTTAAACACTGTCTCCTGGCCTGTCAAGTTCTGTTCATTCCAGCAATTTGTCCTGAGTCAGCAATTTTCACAACTGTGCAAGACAATTGCAAACACACAAAACAAACACTCTCCATATGCACACACAGAAACAGACACTCAACTGAAAATCTGAATCTACTTCTATGACATCAACTCATTCAGTATCTCTACCTCATGCAGCATGGAGCCTCAGTGGTGAGCACTGCTGCCTCACAGCTCAAGGGACCAGACTCGATTCCACCCTCGGGAGACTGTCTGTGTGGAGTTTGCACATTCTCCCTGTATTTATATATAGATTTCCTCTATGTGCTCCAATCTCCGACCACAACACAAAGATGTGCAGATCAGATTAATTTCCCATAATGTTCAGGATGTGTAAGTGAGGTGCTTTAGGGGAAATGTAGATAAATGGGGTCGGGAAATGGGATTGAATGGAATACCCTCCAGACGGTCGTTATGGATGTGTTGGGCCAAATGACCCGTTTCCACAGTGTAGGGATTCGACGGAGGTTCGAGGCAATAAAACATTTCAAATGAACTTCAGTTCCAAGAAGCACATGTTGCAAACAATACAGCCTATTCGACTTTTGAAATAAGTACAATTAACTCAAATGACCCCATCACATCATATTGTAAGTTGAATGCCCAGTCCCTCAATCTAATATATATTGAGTAATATCATCCGAAAAACAGACATTCTCCAACCAGTGCATGAGGTTCAACTCCAGAGTATCCCCCAATCTGTAATGATTCACCAAACAATAGAGGTTCTTCAATGATACAAACTATTCAGCAAAGAAACTGAAATTGAACCACCTTCACATCCACCTGACATGAATCTGTGATGTATAATTTCCAACAATGGGATAATGTTCAACAGACATATGGCTATCAACAAACCCAGTCCTCCGAACAGCCTGTGCAAGTCCAGACGTTATAAACAGTGCGGCATGTCATCTAATGCAGAGATCAATCTTCCAATTGCGTTAGACCTGACAGCAGAAACTTGAATCAATCCCATTGTCTAAAGTATTGTTCAGGGTGACTTGCATACTGCCCAAGTCTGCACCAGTGCATTGTTGGGGAAAGATGACAATTACTTGACAAAGAACGTGACAAGATCAGTTTGTCCAATTGTTTCCCATGAGTAACATTTATAGGAGGTCTCAGCAAAACTGATGTGACGTACCATCCTCTCAACTGTGCTCAATTTCTGCAGAACTTGCTGAAAGGAACAAATTCTGTTCCATTTGACTCATATGGATGAGCGAGATCAGGAAATGCACATACTATGGCTAACTACCCCTGACCTGGAGTAAGTTATTGAATAATCACAACATCGAAGAATCCAAATGCATCTGAAATCAATTGCAGCCAGCGGGAAGTCTCAGGACTGTCAAACAGGAATCATACAAGATTGTTCTGCTTGATAGGGATTACAATTATCACACCTTGCCAATTCAGGTCTCAGTCCAAACATACCAAGTGATGCATTACATCTTAATAAATGTGGAATTATCATATTTGTCCACCTCGACCAATGATGTTCAAAGGTTGTACGATATTAGTGAAATCTCAGAACCCAAATCAACCATGTCCGCGTGCTTAATGAGCTGCACAACTTCCAGATTAGAGGTGATCATTTTCAAATAAATTTCACACGACAAAAGTATACATTATCACACACTAGAAATGAATAATTTAATTCTCAATGAGTAATTAAAAAATTAATATACTTCACAATAATCTACACACATGACTGGCTTCCGAAGCTGCTTCAAAGACAATTTCAGAATCAACTGGACTGTTTATATCTCTTCAATGACATGTAGACCACGCCCGGTAAGACAGGCAAATTTCCTTCGAAGATGCATGTTCGTAAACTAGATGTTATTTTCAGGGGTTTAAATAGTTACATGATATCCATCAAACTAGTTTAATTTTAATTAAATCTAAACTTAATTGTAGATTTTATCGAATTCAATTTGACGCTTTCCAAACTTACTTCAGATTTATTTTTCATTTTGGATGAAGTATTAGATGGGATAAATACCATTTGTACCCGAAAGTGACAACAGAAGTGCATAAGATGGTAAAGAAGGAAAATGCTATGGTTTTTGACATCGGTATGATCCTTCCCTGCGATAGTTGGCCAGTCATATTGTAAGCATGTTAAATTTGAGTCATATTGGAGTATTGCGTGCAGTTCTGTTTGCAAATGTAGGAAAGGATGTGAAGTCATTGTAAAGCGTGCAAAAGTGGTTTACCTTGATATTTCATGGATCAGAATCCAATCGTTATCAGTAGAAGAAGGATGTACTTGGATTAATGACCTCATGAGGGTTCAGAGGCCAAGGGAAAACCTGATAGAATTGCAAAATGGTGGGATGAATTAATAGGTTCGATCGTCAGAGCCTTTTTCCCGGGGTGGAAATGTCACATAATGGGCTGCATAGCTTGATGTTAGTTGGGGGGTGGGGGGGGGGGGGTGGAGTAAAGAGTTTAAGGGAGATTTGCAACACAAAAATCTTTTTAAACAGCACGTGAACAGGGCCTGGAGTCTGCTGCCAGGGTAAATTGATAAGATAGAGGCACCGAAGAAGCATTCAGATAGATGCATGAAAAGGCAACGAATTGACAAATGGACCATGTGCAGACAAATGGTGTATGTTTATTACGACGACATGGACAGCATGCACACAGTGGACTGAAGGGCCTTCATGTATTATTGTACATTAGTGTGGAAATCGGCAATTTATCCCAACAACCCACACCAATCCTCCAAAGAGAAACCCACCCAGACCCATTTCCCTTCATTTAATCCTGACTAATGCACCTCACACTAGGGGTAATTTAGCATGGACAATTCACCTGGTCTGCCCATCTTTTGGAATTCGGGAGGACACCCTTGCAGGCTCAGGAATAATGTGTAAACTCTACACAAATAGTCTCCCGAGACGGGAATTGAACCCAGCTGCCTGGGACTGTGACGTAGCAATGCTAACCCCTGACCCATCATGCCAGCCCAAGTTCTAAGCTTTATATTCTCCTGTGGAATAGGCCATGAATCTGTTGTTTCGTTTCAGAACTTACAAATTTTTTGGGGGAAAGAAATGACGAAACCTTTGATGAAACGGAGCTCTATGTTGACCAAAGGGGAATTATTGCCAAGTGACTACTTGGTATTTTTAAAAAACCAAAGGTTATGAAAAATGTGTTTTTGAAACTGGATTTTTGGATTGTCAAGTCTCATAAGGCACACTGTATGCATACTTCAATTCTGATGTGCATTAATGATACAGATGTAATGATGTATACAATGCCATTTTCTCAATAAGAAGAATCTTATGAGACAAGTTCCCCTGT